>NC_088369.1:42590671-42600671 GCF_034508935.2 Berghia stephanieae
TTGTTCGTTTGTTTGTTTTTTTCTTTTAATCTACCTATGTTTAAAAGACATATTTTGGCGCTGATATAACCTAAATGTGTTGCAAGTTCCGTAAAACCCTTAAAAACAAAAAACATTAAAAAAGACGTATTTTGTAGCCAAAATTATAAAATACGTATTTGGCTTCTTTTTTTTTTACTGCAATTTTCGGCAGACCATACAAAGGTCCTTGAACACTCACCTGACCATGCTAATTATCAGGTTTCAACCATTCTTCGTTTTGACAGCCGGGGGGTTTAACATCCATAATGTATTATTATTATTGTTATTATTTTACAGCTTGCTTTAAGTGTGTTCCACACAATACCAAGTCAGTTGTATGTATTTTGATAATGGGTAGACCCAAAAGATTAGATTTTTTGTCGACTACAAAAAAGCTTTTGATAGAGTACGCCACGAAGAAATACTAAAACAACTGCACTCCATTGGCGCTGATGAGAAAGACCTCAGACTCATGCAAACATTATACTACACCCAGCAGGCATCTATCAAAATCGGAAACTCTACAGGAAATTCCATTCCTATTAAGAAAGGAGTCCGTCAAGGGTGTGTTGCCTCACCAGATCTGTTTAATCTATACCAAGAAACAATCATGAGGGGCATAAATAATATGGAGGGAATAAAAGTAGGAGGTCACAACATAAATAATATAAGATACGCAGACGATACGGTACTCATTGCAATATCAGAAATCCAACTTCAAAAGATTGTTGACAAAGTGGTAGTAGATAGTGAAGCCAAGGGAATGGAAGTGAATATCACCAAAACAGAATGCATGGTAATACAGAAAACCCCGAAAACAACAACACCTGCAATATAACGATTCACGGCGAGCAGCTTACCAACGTAGAAATTTTTAAATACCTAGGTTCAATAGTGACAACAGATGGAAGATGTAACCGAGACATACGAGCAAGAATAACTCAAGCCAAACAGGCCTTCATGGACCTGGGAAACATTTTGAAAAACAAACAGATGTCGTTCGGGATAAGATTCCGAGTCTTGAAGTGCTACGTGTGGCCAATCTTGTTCTACGGATGCGAAAGCTGGACTACAAATGCAGAAACACAAAAGAACATTGAAGCTTTTGAAATGTGGTGCTTGAGAAGGATGCAGAGAATATCGTATACCGCACACAAAACGAACGAAGAAGTGCTAAAACAAACATACCAACAAAGGAAACTAATGCCCTTAATAGTGGATCGACAACTATCCTTTTTCGGACACATAGTAAGGAAAGATAAGAATGAATACCTGGCAAGTTGTGGAAAAATACCTGGTAAACGCGCCCGGGGGAGACAAAGAAAAACACTCATAGACCAACTGAAGGGCTTCAATAGCCTAACAATCCAAGAGCTGTTTGAAAAGGCAAGAGACAGGGAGGAATGGAGAGAGATAATTCATGCAGTATCCGAAGCCTGGACCAGGCATGGAACCTAGAAGAAGAAGAAGAAGACCCAAAACGTCCTGGTTTTATTGTTCCTCTTTTTTTTTCTCATTTTGTTCGTTTGTATGTATGTTTATTTGTTAATACACACACACACACACACACACACACACACACACACATATATATATATATATATATATATATATATATATATATATATATATATATATATATATATATATATATATATATATATATATATTTAAATTGTAAAATTCGTTTGTTTGTTTTTTAAAGAAACAAAAAAATCAAAGACAAATACACCACAGCTATGACATTTTTTTCCCAAAGGTTGAAAAAAAACAACAAACAAGCGGTTGACCTCGAGGTCAAGTGGATTCCAACATAAATTAGTCCTGGATATAATATATAATATAATATAATATATATATAGTCAATAATATAATAATATAGGTTTTTTCAAACTGAAAAGCTGCCAAAACTGTTTCCATGTCTTAAGTGGTCCAGCATCCCAACCTGTCATTGGGCAGGTACAAAATTACAGGGTGTTTCAATTGCCAGCTTTAGGAGTTTTGACAGCTAGGCTTAAGGCGGTCATACAATATCATCATATGAAGACCAAGAGGGAAAAACGCGAATAGTGCGGCTATGTGATCTAGTGGTATGACACTCGCTTTCGGATCGGAAGGTCCTGGGTTCGAGCCTTGCGTTTGGCGCATAGTTGAGTCCTTGGAGAAGGCTCTTTACTCACATTCTCTCACCGTACTCAGGTGTAAAATGAGTACCTGGCCGTTAACAGCGGTGTCTTTGTCCGAAAAATTGTAATAATATAGCCTAACAGGCGGCATGTCTCGTCCTACATGTTAAATGTTGCTGTTGACCAGGGACCCCTTGTAAAGCGCTTTGAGCACATTTAGTGGATATTGCGATGTATAAAGCTCAATAGTCACATTTTCTAAGTTTGGAGAAAATCGAAATCTATTGTGTCCTATAGAACTACTTTTATCATCACTATAATCCTCTCTGTCCTGTTGTGTGGTAAATTGTAGGCCCAAAAAGAGAAGAAAAAAATACCTATTTAATTTTCTTTACAAGACCAAATATTTATTTAAATACCCCCTTCATTTAAAAAGTAACAAGGATTTTAAGTTGAATCCTGTACATTACAGAGAGAATGTTTTATTTTAAAGAAGAATAAAAAGATTTTCCTTAAATTTAAAAAGAAGCATACAGAGAGAGAGAGAGAGAGAGAGAGAGAGAGAGAGAGAGAGAGATAGAGAGAGAGAGAGATAAAGAGAGAGAAAGAGAGATAGAGAAAGAGAGAGAGAAGAAGAGAGAAGAGAGGAGAGAAAGAAAGAGGGAGAGAGAAAGAAAGAAAGAGAGAGAGAAAGAGAGAAGAAGAGAGAAAGAGAGAGAGAAAGAGAGAGAAGAAAGAGAAAGAGAGAGAAGAGAGAGAAAAGAGAAAGAAAGAAGAAGAGAAAGAGAGAGAGAGAGAAAGAGAGAGAGAAAGAGAAGAGGAGAGAGAGAGAAAGAAAGAAAGAGAGAGAAAAGAGAGAGAGAGAAAGAGAGAAAGAGAGAAGAAAGAAGAAGAGAGAGAGAAAGAAGAGAAAGAGAGAGAGAGAGAAGAGAAAGAAGAGAAGGAGAGAGAAGAGAGAGAGAAGAGAGAGAAGAGAGAAGAGAGAGAGAAAGAGAAAGAAAAAGAGAGAGAAGAGAGAAAAAGAGAGAAGAGAGAAAAGAGAGAAAATGAGAAAGAAATGAGAAAAAGAAAGAAAGAAGAGAAAATGAGACGAAATAGAAAAGAGAGAAAAAAAAGAATTCAATTTTCGTTTTATTTGAATAAGACTTAACATCTCTTTTACACTGCCTTATCCTTCATTTTACCCAGCCCCCCCCCCCCCCCCCCCCCCCCTCCCCCAACGTCTTCAGAACGTGTCACTTCCTATTCCCACCACATCCCTATGTATTGGCAGAGAAAATGTAAAAACTATCTGGTCAAACACATCGTTTTCAACGCACACATAGGCCTATAACAATCCATTCTTTCTATTACCTCCCCCCCCCCCCCCCCCCCCCCGCATTAAACACATTCGTATATACCCGAAGAAAGAGAAAGAAAGAGAGAGAGAGACGAGAGAGAGAGAGAGAGAGAGAGAGAGAGAGAGAGAGAGAGAGAGAGAGAGAGAGAGAAAGAAATAGAGTCTTCCATGAAAATTAGCTAGTTCCCAAAAACAAATATAAGAGTTAATTATGTAGGAAGAAAGAATGGTCTACATGCATCGCCTTTCATCTCAACTGTCGTAATGTAATCATACATGTATATTTGTAGACATTTCCATAATTCAATAAACTGCCGTATTCCATACGGCATAATTTGGCTTGTGATCTGTAGGTCTCGAGTTAGGCTCTAGCTGTGTTAAGCGCAAAGTAGAGTTCTTTTAATATATATTTCCACTTATATTTTACACAGCATTCACACGACTTGGTAAAATGGGTACCTAACTGTAGCGGCGTTGTTTAGGCTTCAACAGTCGTGACGTCACTTTCCTCGTAATGACGTATAGTAACTTAACAACTGGTTTTAAACTATCGGAACAATGGCGAACGCCCTTATGAAATACTTCTCTTTGAACAGAATAAATGAATATGGCACTAAACCCTGAACTTTTTCTTTAAAGCAAATGATCAAAATGTAGTAAATTTTGAGAATGTCTTCATTTTTAGGAACATCTAAAAGTCTGAATCACGATAAATTGCCTGAAAAATACCGAAGCATTAAGGTACTAAGCTGGCGGCCATTTTCCCAATGGCAGACCAAGAACCCTTTGGCGTGACAACATTTTTGATATGTTGGGGTATCAGGAAATACATCTACGGACTGCTTCTGTCTGTATGGCGTGCATCAGACCGTAGTCGCCATCGTTATGGTATAGCCTGACACTGAAATCCAAAAGGACTGGCATTTTGACGTCATTATTTGGTTTTTGAACCGCCTAGTGAGTTGTCATGAGTAGAGCTCATGGAAACAAGTTATTTCATTGGTTGGACTATTGAATACAACTCACGATTTGTCTCCTTTTGTGGCAAAAGACTGGCATTTTGACGTCATTTTTTGGTCAGTGTCAGGCTATAAGTTTACGAAGGCCACGATCAGACCCTTTTATCTCCCTAGGCACCAATGTGTGCATCTCGACATATTTGAACGAGTACCTGGCGATTGGCAGTGAATGATATTCTAAGAGTGCTAATACCAAAAAAAAAATTATGCCTAATAGAAGACGTTACCATCGTTACCATATGGCCTGATGGGACAATAAATTAAATATTATGAAGCGCATTGTGCACGCCAAAACCGTGGCATTGCGTTCTTTGAATGGTCGTATTTATTTTTATTTTTTTAAAAAATTATTATAGATACTGCAACAATTCGAGTTGATATTGTTTTTTAAAAACATTGCTTGGCTCTTTGGCATATTTTGCAAAAAGTATATATACGTCCATTTAAAATAAAACCGGAAATGATCACAATGGTATACGTGGGTAAAGATACAGTTTTTTTTTTATATCAACTTCAAAAGCAGTAGGAACATACATCTCAATTTCCTGGCATTTACACCATTAACCTTAGGGGTGCCTCTGACAATAACAATAACACTGGCGCCCTTCCCAAACTCCCACCTACCGTGTCCGCCCTAGGGGGTTCACAGAATGATGGTCTCTAACTGTAGCCCACTCATTTTATGACCCCCAGGGGACCTTTGAAAATTGTACCCCTGCAGTCGGGTAATTACTGTCTGCAAACAGTAAGAAGTCCACGCAGATTTTGACGTGTCAACTGCCGTAATTTTTGAAAGACACATATTATGTGACCCCTCGTCTCAAAACGGTATTAAGTCGGGATGATTAAGTTGCTGAAAATCGAATTTGTAGCGAGAAATATCAGACTTGCGTTGAGTTTGGATGCTTTATAGAGGAGAATGAATATTCTATTTTAGAGTGCTAAATATCAATAATTCATATTTTTGACTAGTTAACTATAATTTGACTTTTTAGCATCTGGTCCATCCCGACATAATACCGTTTTGAGACGTTGGGTCACATATTTAAGAATTTGGCCAGAAAACTCGTCCTTGAAATATCAATCGATTTAAATGACTCTCATCTTAACAAAAAAAAAAAAAAAAAAGATCTCTAACCTTGCAGTGGTCCCAGGTTTGAGGGTTTGTTTGGTTTTTTTTTTTTTTTGGCCAAGATGAGGGTCATTTAAAACCGTCGATAATTGAAGGACGAGTTTTCTGGTCAAAATTTTAAATATGTTTTTCCCGAGTACGACAGTAAACTGGATGATACGATTCTGTAATGACGTAAAGTACACAATGAAAGCAATTTACGTTTGTGTGACCAATATCATCAAGCTTCCCGAGGACGAGAGACGCATGCGCACAACCAACCTTGCGTTCTCTCTCTAATAACTTTTCCGCCGGTGACGTCACAGACTATGTGTGACGTCCAATCAAGGCACGCTACTCTTCCGCTAATCTCATTCCCTATAGATGTGTGATAATAATATCATAAAATATATAAATCCCCTGTCAGATGTAGAAAAGATCAGCTGATGTTTACGACAC
Source organism: Berghia stephanieae (assembly GCF_034508935.2). Lineage (NCBI taxonomy): Eukaryota > Metazoa > Mollusca > Gastropoda > Nudibranchia > Aeolidiidae > Berghia > Berghia stephanieae. The sequence goes on from NC_088369.1 coordinate 42,596,747, forward strand.
TTACCTAATCATGGAACCTCATTAACGTTGTTGTTTGTGTAATATGGCAGGAATCGAAAATAGTTTGGAAAGATGATATATACATAGACGTCTAGATTTTTCCCTAGGCCTAAAAGGCTATTTTGGACGTCTTTTTGTCTCGAGACAATTATAATTTGCTTGTTTTATTTTTTTCAAAATGTATTTTTTTTAAATATTCACTTATTTTTTTAAAATCTCATTATTACATTTTTTGGGGGGTTTATTTATGTATATTTTTTATGTATTTGTTTATTTGTTTTTATATCTATCTGTATATTTCTTTCTTTATTCATTCATTTATTTATAGGAGAAGGGGTGTCATAAGTGGTCCAATTAGTAATTTTCTATTTATATATATATATATATATATATATATATATATATATATATAATGTCATAAGTGGTCCAATTAGTAATTTTCTGTTTATATATATATATATATATATATATATATATATATATATATATAATATATATATATATATATATATATATATACGGGTTTGTGTGTATGTGTGTTGTGTGTGGGTGTGTGGGTGTGTATTCATGGCTTTCCTTCTCTATCAGCGGACCTTTTGTAAAGTTTATTCAAATTTCTTTAAGATATACCTTGGTTCACAAAGTTCAGAATTGATTGTTTTGTTTTCGGTAACGGTTTTATCAAGGTCAATCTTGAATGAACCAAGCGATGAGTCACCTACAAGAAATATCTTAATGTGTCCATGAGGAGATAACAATTTCAAAACTTCCTAAGTGTCACTTTCATCATTCTAAGATAACTGCAAGTATTTTTTTAAATCATTAGTTTTATATGCAGCTATGTGGTCTAGTGGTATGACACTCGCTTTCGGATCGGAAAATCCTGGGTTCGAGCCTCGCTGGGCGCATAGTTGAGTCCTTGGAAAAGGATCTTTACTCACATTCTCTCACCCTACTCAGGTGTAAAATATGTACCCGGCCGTTAACAGTAGTGTCTCTGTCCGAAAAAAATGTAATATCGCCTAACAGGCGTCATGTCATGTTAAGTTTTGTTGTTGGCCAGGGACCCCCTGTAAAGCGCTTTGAGCAAGTTTAGTGGATAGTGCTCTATATAAAGCTCGATTTATTTATTTACTATTTATAGAGTCCATTAGCCTGATTCAGAGTGTTAACATATTTCTATCTGAATGGGACTTTGCAGATTTCGAAAACAACCTCCTCACATAATATTATTGATGCTGTGCGTTTAGCCAAGATACTCAAAGCATCCGCCAGCCGGATATAGCGTACCAACACACAAAACTATGTGTATGTAACCTCGAACGTTTATAGTCTGGTTGATAGAATTTAGTGAGAACTACTCATAAAAATGGATGGGTAAAAAAAACAAAAAACAACAACAACAACAAAGAGATGCGTGGCGTCTAGTTCGTTCTATCTATAATCTGAAACAAACTGTCCTTTGAACTCGAAAATCGGAACAGCGAGCGAGGAGACGTCTTGCATTTTTCAATTTTATTGTTATTGCTCCTATAGATAGTTAGAAAATGACGTCACTCAGGTTTTTGTTATTGTTTTTTGCCATCCGCGTTTATGAGTAATTCTCACTGAACTGTATTAACCTGACTATAAAAGTTCATGGATACACACAGTTTTGTGTGTTGGTTCGTTATACTTCCGGATGGCAATGTTGTGAGCTTCTTAGCCAAGCGCATACTATCTATAGGGGAGTCCATGTTATTCTTTTTACAACGTGTATTTTGTAGGGGTAGCGTGGCTCAGCGGTCGCGGTACGGTCTTTGCTTCGTACCCGAAGGTTGCGAGTTCGATCAACGCCGTCGCTGCGCTGTGTGACCTTGAGCAAGTCACCTCGCCCTTGCTTAATTTTGCGGCGCTGCACTGCTGGGTTATTCCACTCTTCCTTTGGAATAGACCCAAGAAACAAAGTTCCCTTATGGGATGAATAAAGGGAATATTATTTTATTTATTTATTTATTTTGTAGTTTGTATTTTTCTCCATTTATATCTACGAAGGAATATTCGTTTTTTGTTTGTTTTTTTTTCACTTTAAAAAAATTCTTTTTTAAATATTTATTTTGTAGTTTTTATTAGTTACCATACACATCTGCGAAATAATTTTTTATTATATTTTAGACATATATTTTGTAGTTTTTCATCTTCTCCATTAACATTTACGAAAAAATAGTCATTTAAAAAAAAACGTTTTATTACATTATTTTAGAAATATATTTTGTATTTTTTAAATCTTCCCCATTTATATCTACGAAAGAATAATCATTTTTATACTTTTTTATTATATTTTTGACATAATTCTAGTTAGTAGCTTGTTTAAAAAATATATTTTTCCCATCAATATCCAGACGATGACAACAACCAAGAAATGAATATTAAGAAAGAAAATAGTTAGTTCCCTACATCCCCACGGAGCTAGCTAGACTTCCTCTATGACGAAATAGGCAATAACAACAATTGCTTGCCATTTCGATATTATTGTTGTTGTTGTTGTTGTTGTTATTATTATTATTATTATTATTATTATTATTATTATTATTATTATTATTATTATTATTATTATTATTATTATTATTATTATGTTGCCATACTACAGAGAAAAAAAAATACTCTTTTTGTAATTTTAACACCCCAGTTTTAACTCTCTCCTTGCCGACAATTTTCAATCAAGACTTTTACTAAAATGTCAAATGGACCCAACACACAAATTTAATTATCAAACTAAAACCGAAAATCAATAAGTATCTAGAACATGCAAAACACAATTACATTTGTTAAATCGGAAGCCAAGCTTTTACGAAACGTTATTAAGTTTTTATAGACTCGGCAAAGATTCCTCTATATAGTTATTTTTTGGTATTTATATAAAGAAACCTGAATAAGAAAAATGTTGATTTCACCGTAATGAACCTGGCGATTTTCCTACAGTTGGTATTGAAAGGGTTAAAGGTGTTTGACTTTTTTACAAGTCTCTTGTTTTTTGTTTGTTTTGTGTTTTTTGTTTTGTTTTTTTGTGTGTGTGGATTTTTGTTATCACGACCACTCCGACATTATACCATGTTGAGATTATGGGTCACAGGCAACGTGTCCTTATTCACAGGTCTGATAGCCCAAATTGTTTTGGACTCATTGTTGTAATGGAAACATTCTCAAACCAACGCAACATATTGTCAATTCATTACAACAATGTCAAAACGGCCCCATAAATGCGCTCGGACATCAGACCTGTTAATATATGCGCTTTGGTCACAAGTGTTAATTAAGCTCCTTTCCACCACTCTCCACCACCCCCTCTCATTCCCATCTATATTCACAAAGTCGTCCAACCTTTATATTTAAATTTTCGTCTGCGGAAGAAACACTAAATTATCAAATAATGCGCCAGGATTTAAACGGGGTTTGTTTTTTGTTTTTTGTTGTTTTGTTTTTTTGTGTTTTTTATTTTTAAAAACTATTTTACTTTATCTGTGACCCATCGTCTCAAAACGGTATTATGTCGGAACGATCCATATGCTTAAAATCTGAATTAAATGTTAAACTGGTCAAAAATTTAAATTGTTGGCATTAAGACCCTAAAATATGGTGTCCATTCTCCTCAATAAAACATACAAACTCAACACAGGTCTGATATTTCTGGCTATAAATTCAATTTTCAACATCTTAACCAACTCGACTTAATATCGTTTTAAGGCGAAGGGTCACAAGTTCGTCCAACCTTTATATTTCAATTTTCGTCTGCGAAAGAAACGCTAAAATTATCAAATAATGCGCCAGGATTTAAACGGGTTAAAAAAAACTATTTTACTTTATTTAATTTCATTTTTGGTACCCAAGAAACTAAAATGCTATTTGAGTTATCGTCTGATCGTCTCGTGTTTTCTTCTAACGGGGT
>NC_088369.1:42630970-42635970 GCF_034508935.2 Berghia stephanieae
ATGTTTTTTTTTTTTAGTTTAGTGTTCTTTTTTCGTTGGCTGAGGAAGGGTTTTCATGTTGAGTATTTCATTATTTTAAAACTGTTTTATTTATAATGTTTTTCTCCTCTGAATACACTTTTATGCTCGTCGGAGAAATATTTAATAAGGGCGTCCGCCATTGTTCCGATAGTTTAGAGCCAGTTACTAAGTTACCATGCGTCATTACGAGGGACGTGACGTCACGACTGTTGACGCGTATTTCTAGCTGCTTAGTTATCAATATATATAGCATGATAGATTGCAATCAGAGTCCGATTGTTAAAGGTTAAAAACTACCGTCAGATTGTTTTGTGGTTGAATTTACGTGATTATGTCGTATTGTAATGACTCGGTCTATTTTCCATTTAGACAGACTTGTTATTCCAAAACGATACATAAGTGCGGCTATGTGGTCTAGTGGTATGACACTCGCTTTCGGATGGGAAGTTCCTGGGTTCGAGCCTCGCTCGGCGCATGGTTGAGTCATTGGAGAAGGCCCTTTACTCACATTCTCTCACCGTACTCAGGTGTAAAATGAGTACCTGGCCGTTAACAGCGTCGTCTCTGTCCGAAAAAAATTGTAATATTGCCTAACAGGCGTCATGTCCTGTCCTACATGTTAAGCTCAATTAAAAAATATTTCGATTATTCCAAAGCGCTCATCAGGTCTCGATGGCTGGGATAGCGTGGCTCAGCAGTACGGTCTTTGCTTCGCACCCGAAAGGTACCGAGTTCGATCACCCCCCGCTACTCTCTGTGTGGTCTTGAGCAAGTCATCTCGCCTTAGCTCACTTTGCGGCGCTGCACTGCGGCTGACGCCTGGGTTATTCCAGTCTTCCCTTGGAATATACCCTAAAGACAAATTCCCCGTATGGGATGAATAAACGGAATTTTAAAAAAAAGATTGTGATAGACTGACTCACGCTAGTATGATGTGACGGAGAATCTGATGCCAAAAAGAGAAGTTTTTTTTAAATGATCGTAAACATGAAATTTCTGTTTTTCTCTCTTTAATAAACTGCACCCATTTTTCCTTATATAACAATGTGAAATTTACTGTAAGCTTACATTTAATATACAAAAATATATAAAATGGACGTTTCGGGTTTCGCCTTTATCAACAAAACAGGATGAATGAAACGCTACAGACGAATGAGATAATGTGGTAGTGGCGTGGTTAAGATACTTCGACTTCAATGGCAATAAGGCTCTAAAAACAAATATTTTACCCTTTTGTTCTCAGGGGTGAAGATGAACTTCGTCAGGTCAGGGAAATGCCCGAAGAGGAAGAGGCAGAAGCTTTGGAGATGGTGAGTACTATGCATTGTCTCTATTCAGTTGTGTGATAAAAGCTGTAAAAATATGTGCTCGATAGCAATTCCTGCAAATACAATAACAAATACAAGAAAAATAATTTTTACTCAAAAATTCCGCTCTCCTGGGATTTGCCGCATTCTGACAGTGTTATTGTGAAAATGTTCGCACCAAGCATTTCCCCTATGAGATGAATAAAGGGAATTTTAATGATTTTTATTATTTTATTTTATTATTATTTAACATTTTATAATTTTTTAAAGAATCATTCTTCATTAACTTTTTTCAGGAACAACTGAAAAAATTGAAGTTCAAGGACGAGTCAGAAGACATGGCTGAAATAGAAGACAGCGACCCTCAGGAAAGGAATCTCACAAAAAGTCATCTCCACACACACGGAAAGACAATCCACAAGGAGCTCTTAAAGAAATCGGTGACCAAGAAAGGACCCCTACCCCCTCCTCCTCCTCCTCCAATGTACAAACGTACACATCATGGACGCTATGAAGGAGTACCTACACACGACACTGATGACACAACAGATGACGACAGAGAAAGAACCTTGCCTTTACGTGGCGGGATCAATATGGCGAATAGCTCAGAAAAGCTCCAGTGGTCTTCAGCATCTGGACAAGACCTTCGATCAAATTTTGACGATTCTACAAATAGAAGCACAGGTTCTTTGAGCACATTTGGTCGGAGACCATCTTATGAAAAAGAATCGAATTTACGAAAATCTGAAAACGATATCAAACTGTCTTCAGGAGTCGTCAATCTCCCATCAAATGAACCCGACCCTAAACATCTTGTAAAGGCAGATGTCCACCCTGGCGGGAAACCTGTCATGGTCAGCATCACTCCTAGAGATAATAACCCAAATAGCAATAAATCATCTAGACCTGGCAACTTTTACGTGCCTCCTTCAGAACTCCGAGCCCAGTCTCCAAAACTGTCAACATTTGGCCAGAGGAATCAAAGCAACTCTTCTCCTTCTTCAACTCCCACAACTAATCAGTCTGGGTTCATGACTTCGACTCCCACAAGCGCATCGTCCAATATTTCTGCGTCTCCACAGTCAACAAATACTTCTAAAAATAACCAGTCGCAATCTCAGTCGCCAACAGCAGCTACTCCTTCAACGGGTGCAACAAATAGGCAAGATCTTTCTAGAAATTTCCAAGATAACATCTGGGGATCTCCAGGTTTGCTCAGCATGAGCGACATTCCAGAAGACCCCCATGAAGACGATCAGAGCGGCATCAGCGGCAGTCAAAAATCAGCATCCATGTACGGCAGCAGCGAAATCTTCGAAATCCCTGAAACTGGCAACACGTACTACAACCTGGACTCAGATATCGACATACCGCCTCTGGAGTCCGACACAGATTTATGGTCCGACGGAGGTCTTCCGAGCCCACGTCTGTGGTCTCCAAGGACGGCAGCAGAGAAAGGAAAGACCAATGACGATATTAAGTTAATTCCCGGAGCTTTAAAATCCCCGGGTCCGAACTCTGGTAGACTGGTAGTGCTGAAGCCGAGGCCCAATAGCAGTATCATATTACAATCGAGTCAATCTAAATCGCCTGGAGTACCAGGAGCAAAACTATCCTCTCAGCCACCGCCTCCGGCTTATGAAGAAATTTCTCAGTGTTCCAACACAGCATTTGAATTCCCACCACCTCCGGCTTTTCTTCAGACGCCTGATCAAAGTGAACCTGCCGGTAAGAATGGTTCGTCGGCAAAAAATACAACCGGAGATTATGTCCTCATAAAACACGAAGGGAAAGATGAAAAGGGAAACGATGGTAAAGGCGAAGATGCTTCAAAGGTTGAGGATGCTTATGCTGTTCCTGCCAAGAAAACGAATGGAAATGCTCCTGGTAGATCTGGTGGTGGAGGAGGTGGTGGCAAGAAATCTCTTTTTGGCCCGACATAGTAAGTGTTCAAATCCACATTCAATAATCAGTTAAAATGAAAGTATTTGGAGTTATTTAGACTTTTCGTAAAAAGAGCAAAAACAATGGGCATAATTTAATTTTAAAACTCAAAATATGTATTGATTGTATAAATGGGTTTAATGTATTTTTTGAAAGTTGATGTTAAATACATTCTGCGTTTACGTTTATTTTATGTTTTAAAATCTAAATTTCAAATGAGCTAAAGTGATAAATCTATACAAATGTGTACTCAAAGTAATGGAATCGTCATCATCATCATCATCATCATCATCATCACATCATCATCATCATCATCACCATCATCATCATCATCATCATCATCATCATCATCATTATCATCATCATCATCATCAACAGAAGCAACAAGAACAATAACAGCACCGTCATTATCTCCCCTTTCTTCTTTAGCATGAATATGACCATCTTGTCCACGCTATGCATTTTGAGTCTGGTCACCACTGGGGTCATGTGTCGTATTCTGGCCAATCAGGACGAGACCAGAGTGGACATCACCGTATTTGCCCCAGCCCACTTTCTGACGAATAGCACTCGCGTGCTCTTCGATGAGCTGAAAGACACTGAAGCCTTGGGACTTGATTCTGTGGGTGTTCTAGTGTACGGTGAGTCATGGCTAAAACGTTGAGATGATTATGACAACTACGAAGAAGAAGATGATGATGGTGATGATTGTGGTGGTGGTGGTGGTTGGTGGTGGTGATGGTGATGGTGGTGATGATGATGATTGTGACATGGTAGTTGTGGTGGTGGTGGTGGTGGTGGTGGTGGCGAAGGTTGTAATGGTGATGATGGTCGTTATGAAATTGTATTAATTGAAGCAGGAGGATTGTGCGTGGTTGGGGGGGGGGGAAGAGAGAGAGAATAATAGGAAGAGGAAACAAATAAAATCTTTGATATTCTCTAAGTTAATGAAGGATTCGGCAGTGTTAATCCTCAAAATAGAACACTTGTTTACGTTATATGATGTTTGTATATGTTACGTGTTGCTGTTGGTAATGCGCTTTGAGAACGTTTAGTGGATATTGCTCTATATAAATGCTTTATGTTTTTTTATATATATAGGCTACTCACTTTGCGCATGGCTATATTGTTTTACGCCACTGTTTCCTTAGATGAAATTTCCTGCTTCATTCAATGTGTCCGGTCCTTGGCAGGAGTCAAGGCTCTTGTTTATAAATAAATTAATCGCGAAAGTGTTTCTGGTGTGTCAATAAAACATCATTTGTGACCCAACGTCTCAAAACAGTATTATGTCGGGATGTACCAGATGCTAAAAAGTCAAATTATAGTTAAAGTAGTCAAAGATATGAATTATTGATATTTAGCACTCTAAAATGGGACATTCATTCTCCTCTATAGAGAATCCAAGTTCAACTTATGTCTGATATTTCTGGCTACAAATTCCATTTTCAGCAACTTAATCATCCCAACTTAATACCGCTTTGAGACGAGGGATCACATATGTGACCCTTTTCCTCAAAACGGTATTTAGTCGGGATGGTTGAGATGCTAAAAATTGAATTTATAGCCAGAAATATCAGACTTGTGTTGAGTTTGCATGTTTTATTGAGGAGATTGGATAACATATTTTAGGGTGCTAATGCCAACAATCTATATTTTTGACCAGTTTTAACATTAAATTCGGCTTTTAAGCATCTGGTTCGTTCCGACATAATACCGATTTGAGAC
>NC_088369.1:42640970-42653470 GCF_034508935.2 Berghia stephanieae
TTTCTACAAGCATTTTTTTCATCGTTTTTATTCCAAATTTCATCTCATTATTTTGCCGAGCTATTAATGTTCAAAATTGTTTTTGCCATGTCTCATAATCATGTCAATGTAATTTGCTTCTACAAAGAAAACAACTTTATCTATTTTGTCAGTACTGCTTCAGCTATGAAAAGAAATGTCGATAATAATATAACTTCAATCATAATATGCAAGATGCAAGTTTATCACAAGTTTATTGTAAATTTTTAAGGCCTTTGGCCATTATAGATCATAAATCTGATCTGAAAAATTGCAATCTATAATCATTATGATAGTTTATAATAGTTACATTCTTTAAGATAATAATTTTTTCTTACAACAGTTTTAAACGTTATATTGAAAATATGATTTGTAGTTCATAATCGTGAAATCTTTTTCTAGAGAAGTATATAATTCAATTTTGCAATGCAATGCTATTGGATTTATATTTTATTCAAATATACATTTATTATACATATTTCAAAATATTTAAATTTATAAAGAGAAATTAAATAATCATTTTTTTACATATAGATATTCTCACAAATGGTTATGAATACAATAAAGAGAATTTGAATAAAAATATTTTATAAAATATTAAACAGTGAACACGATTTTGTCTTTTTTGTCATAAGATATGACACCATTTTTCAAACTCATATAATATTTCCACAAACTTTAAATGTGATCAATATTTGGAATTTGGTGCATTCTGATCTATGCAAATATTTTTGCTTTGTGATATTCTGTGTTTGTTTTTGTCTCCACACGTCCGTCCTCTCTTTTGACACAGACACAAAATTACGATAGAGCTCGAATACACTTTGTGACAACAAAAAAAACCGAATAATTTAAAATGTCCTGAATCAACCATAATGGTCGTAGAAAATTTAATACATTAAACTGAGGATTAGGACATCTCAATAAACTAAACTTAATAATAATAATAATAATAATAATAATAATAATAATAATAATAATAATAATAATAATAATAATAATAATAATAATAATAATAATAATAATAATAATAATAATAATAATAGTACGCAAAGACAAAGGTAATAGAAATACTGTTGCCGACCATTTCAACAGTGAATGACATAATCAGTCGGATGGTGAAAAGGTTTGAACTGAGATATTGCCAAGTCTAGTTAGAAGGTCAATTTTTATCAAAAATCAGTTCTTGTCATAAATGATTAAGTCAGCCCTTTTTTGCACATCTTAGAGAAATATCAAAGCTGAATTTCACTTCTAAATAGTTTTTACAACTGGTCAAGTTAAAAATATATGAAATTTGAGAAAAGTTGCTGGATACCTTTCCCATACATCTGACCATAACTTCATGAAAAATCACCCGATTTACTTCAAATAAAGATAAAAATGCTCCGGTAAGCATATTCTTTCAGAAAAAGCAAAAAAAAAAAAAAACAAACTTTCACCTTCCGACTGATTATGTCATGCACTGACACTTAATGACAAAGTGACGTAAAACAAAAATTAAATTTGCCAAATTATTATTTTCAGAAAACCAAAAACGTTAGGTCTGTCTTCGTGATTGTAATCACGTATTGTATGCTGCGTAATCAAAAACACGCATGTGGAAATAATTTGTGTAAAGCTCTGCCAATAAATCTGCCGTAGCTAGCCCGAAATATAAAAACAAATTTTATAAGTTTTGTTCAGAAAACTTGTACTTCATATAATGAACGATTAAATTTGATAATTATCGGATGATTTTTCTGACCAAAACAAAAATAAAAATTCTGTGCTTTTCATAGCACGGCAGAATTGTTTTATGATGTGATGCGTGTTGTTACCGATTTGAACCGGTGTGTATAAAATAGTGTCAGACAAAACAAGACAGAAAAATTTCTTTTTTAAAATCCCCAAAAATTGTTACAAATGGTACTTTTGAAACTGCAGCCAAAATCTCAACGTTTTCAAAAGTCCGCTTTTTCGTGTCTCGTATTAGATAGTCCACAGTCATTCATAATCCATTCACTTCATCTTTCTCCTGGTTGTAAATAAATAATTGTTGATCTTGGAGGGTCGGCACAGGAATCCCATGAAACTCTCTCCTGTCTCCTGTCGTCTGAAGTTCCTTATTTGATCGTCACTCCCTTATCACGTTTCACATGCAAGAGATTTAAACACTCAAGTTTTTTCACAATCACTTTTATTCAGTCGTCTTCCGTTTTAATCATTTGTCTCCTTATTACAATTTGCATAATATATTTGTTCTACATCTTGTGTAAATAAAATAGTATTGGGGAATTCCGATATTATTTCTATTTTCCATTTTCTTTGATAAATTATTAAATATTATTTTTGATGACATCTCTATCATGCTTTCATAATTTTTTTTATAATTAATTTTTATTTCTGCAATTATCTTTTATCTTATTTTCCATTCATTTTACTATTTTACTCTTTTAAACCAAATATTTTGATAATTAAAGTTGCATCATGATTCTTTCGATTATCATTTATTTGTTTTGGTTTTGATTTTTCTTCATTGTTATGTCTTAATTTGCATACCATTAATTTTGGTCTTCCTTACATGATTGTGGGGGATAAGCCAAACATATTGTTTTATACTTCATAAAATTTCTATTCCTTTTTTATCATTATTTTGACCATTTTATTTCACATTTTAATTTCTTACCTTGTTTTTGCATTTTGTTTGACCTCTGCTCATTTCAGCTTGTACCCAATCGTGTCGCCATGGTTTCTACTTGGCTCAAAAGTGTGGCAGTCACGAGAACGCCTTGTGCAGAGGTAATCATGCCACAACGTGACATTTCCACCCCTGTGTTGTGGTTGTTTTGTTGTCTCGTCTAAATTAATCTAAATCGTTTCTATACTTTTTGTTGTGTTTGTTTCGTTGTGTTGTATTAAATCTATATCTTTTCTACTTTTTGTTGTGTTTGTTTCGTTGTCTTGTTTAAATTTTTTACTTTTCCACTTTATGTTGTGTTTGTTTCGTTGTCCTATTTAAATCTTTGACTTTTCTACTTTTTGTTGTGTTTGTTTCGTTGTCGTAATTAAATCTATAACTTTTCTACTTTTGTTGTGTTTGTTTTGTAGTCTTAATTGAATCTATAACTTTTATACTTTGTGTTTTGTTTTTTTTCGTTGTCTTGATTACAACTATTACTTGGCTACTTTTTGTTGTGTTTGTTTCGTTGTCTTATCTAAATCTATAACTTTCCTACCATTTGTTGTGTATATTTTGCTTTCTTGTATATTTTTTTTTTAATGCCAACTTTTGTTGTGGTCTGCTCGCTGTCGTATGTAAAATCTAAAAATTTAGTTTTTGTTGTGGTTTTTTTATCTCCAACTATATTTTTTCCTCCAAGTGTTGTAGCAGAGATGGGTTGTAGTCGTTTCATAGTCTTGTCTAAATCTTAAAATTATCTACCTGTTATTGCAATTTATTTTCCTTTGTCTAACCTAAAACTTAACTATCTTTAGATGTGGTTGTTTTTATTGTGTGGTCAAAATCAAAACTTTTCTATAGGTCTTGTTTTGTATTCTTGTAATGCTGCAATCTAGATCTTTTTGACAATTTGTTCGTTGTTTATTGTTGTTTTTGTTTGTTTTGTTTTATTTTGGGTTGTTTATATATTGTTTTTTTTCTTCTTTTTTTTTGCATTTTTTAAAGAAAAGTGGGGGGAGGGGGGGGGGTCTCTTTTATGTTGTTATTATTGTTTTGGGGTTTGTTTGTTTGTTTGTTTGTTTGTTTGTTTGTTTGTCTTTTGTTCGTGTACTTTTCTTTTATTTTGTTTCGATTTGTTTGGAGTTTTTTTAGCCTTGTCTGAAAATTCCCCCCGGTGTGGTTTTGACTGAATCTAATACTGTTCCACCTTTTGATGAGGCTGTTTCGTTGTCTAGTCCGAAAATTTTTTTCCCATGTTTTTGTGGTTGCATCGTTGGCTAAAACAAAAATTAACTCCAATCTTCTCTCTCGTCGGATCATTGATGTATTTAAATTTCCAAAATCCTTTGTTGTTACAAACAAACCATTGTTGTAAAAACGTCACTAACATCTTTTTCTTCTATATCACTGTTGTGTTAAACTTCTGGTTGAATAGCATAGAGGAAATGGCTTTAACACGCTTCAACAGTCGTAACGTCACTTCCCTCGTAATGAAGCATGGTAACTTAGTAACTGGCTCTAAACTATCGGAACAATGGCGGACGCCCTTATGAAATATTTCTCCAACGAGTATAAAAGCGTATACAGGGAGAAAAAAAAGCATTATAAATCTGATCATGTTTTGACTTTTACACATTCTGATCACAAGACATATGAAAATTCTAGCCAGCATGAAGAATAAAAAGTACCGATTTTCTTTGTATCGAACCACGATGGCCGCCGTTGCTGGGCGACGTGACATCAGACTATTGAATCCAATTGATCACATAATATTTCGTCACTGGATCAATGTTTTGCCTCTTATTCTTCTCCTCCCCTTGAATAATAACACGTAATATGCCATATGTGGTCTTGTGGTATGACACTAGCTTTTGGATCGGAAGGGTCCAGGGTTCGAGCCTCGCTCAGCGCATAGTTGAGTCCTTGTAATTGGAAAAGTGCTCTTTACTCACATTCTCTCACCGTACTCAGGTATAAAATGAATACCTGCCCGTTGATAGTGTTGTATTTGTCGGTGAAAAAAAAATTGTAATATCGCCTAACTTTTTAGAATGGTATTAAAATAATAATAATGTAATAATAATAATAATAATAATAATAATAATAATAATAATAAAATAATAATAATAATAATAATGATAATAATAATAATAATAATAATAATAATAATAATAATAATAATAATAATAATAATAATAATAATGTAATAATAATAATAATAATAATAATAATAATAATAATAATAATAATAATAATAATAATAATAAATAAATGTAAATAATAATAATAATAAAAATAATAATAATAATAATAATAATAATAATAATAATAATAATAATAATGTAATAATAATAATAATAATAATAATAATAATAATAATAATAATAATAATAATAATAATAATAATAATAATAATAATAATAATAATAATAATAAAAATAAAAATAATAATAATAATAATAATAATAATAATAATAATAATAATAATAATAATAATAATAATATATAATAATAATAATAAAAATAAAAATAATAATATAATAATAATAATAATGATGATGATGATGATGATGATGATGATGATGATGATGATGGTGATGATGATGATGATGATGATGATGATGATGATGATGATGATGATGATAATAATAATAATAATAATAATAATAATAATAATAATAATAATAATAATAATAATAATAATAATAATAATATTAATAATAATAATAATGACAATAATAATAATAATAATAATAATAATAATAATAATAATAATAATAATAATAATAAGATGATGATGATGATGATAATAATAATAATAATAATAATAATAATAATAATAATAATAATAATAATAATAATAATAATAATAATAATAATAATAATAATAATAATAATAATAATGACATAATATCGTTATCAGATCATTGGTTATATTAAAAGACTTTGCAAGACTAGATAATGTTTAAACAAGAGCTTGGCTTCTATTCTGGTCGTACCAGATTATAACATTGTATCAGGTTTCAAGATTCTATTTTAGACCGTCTTTTCAGACCACTGGAAAAAGAACTAAACATGAAACTTTCTATGGCACTAAAACATTTCAACCATTTGTGATCCCTCGTCTCAAAACGATATTAAGTCGGGATGATTAAGATGCTGAAAATGGAATCTGTAGCCAGAAATATCATGCTTTAGTTGGGTTTAAATGCTTTATATAGGAGAATGAATATCATATTTTACTGTGGTAAATACCAACGTTTCATATTTTTGACCAATTTAACTATAATTTGACTTTTTAGCATCTGGTACATTTCTACATAATACCGTTTTGAGACGAAGGGTCACATTTTTTTGTAATTTTTGTTTTCCTTGAATTATGAGAATAAAATATAGATAGTATGCGCTTGGCTAAAAGGTCACAACATTGCCATCCGGAAGTATAACGAACCAACACATAAAACTGTGTAACCATGAACTTTTATAGTCTGAATAATACAGTCAAGTGAGAATTACTCATAAACGTGAATGGCCAAAAAAACAATAACAAAGACTCGAGTGACGTCAATTTCGTTCTATCTATAAAACCCTATGTGTAGCTTTCTTCTAACCTTTTGTATTTTCCTTTCATTGTTAATCGTTTGGTCTCTGATTGTTTTCTTATTAATTCGATGTTTTTCCCTTTAACTCACTCAATCCTAGAGATTTTTGCTACTTTTCAAAATTGGAAATAAAATGTATAAAAAATGAGCATGTACATAGATAGATTTATTCAACGACCATTAACATTTAAAAACTAAAAAACATTAGCTTTGATACTACGCCTATAAATTGTCTCAGAAAAATGTAATAATAAATAGGCATGGGGTAAAAGTAACCCTGGTAAACTACGGATATAGTCGGTGTTAGGGTTGAGTGAGTTAATGCGATTGGTGTTCATTTTTTTCTCTCTCAAATATCTTATAATAGAACAGCATGGCATCCTTATTAGGATCATATGTATAATACTGTGCAGTGGCGAATTAAATAGCAGGAAAAATGGGCTTTGCCCCGGACCTCCAGAGAACGGAAAAAAATCATAATATTGTATCGTATATTTAGTTATAAATAATTTCATTCTTGATTAAGTTTTAAATTCTTAAAATTTTAACTTCTTGTCACACTGAATTGGTTGTTCTTTTTTACTGCGTTATAGCCAGTATTTTATTATCTTCTTTATCGTCATCGTAAGCATTCACATTATCATCATCATCATCATCATCATCATCATCATCATCATCATCATCATCATCATCATCATCATCATCATCATCATCATCATCATCATCATCTTCATTATTATTATTATTATTATTATATTATTATTATTATTATTATTATTATTATTATTATTATTATTATTATTATTATTATTATTATTATTATTATTATTATTATTGCCGTTGTTGTTGTAAACCATTAAAAGCTAGAACTACTGGATTTTTTAAATCCCAAAGTGAATGAATTATTTTGCTTTAAAAAAGTCTAGCCATGAACGTCTTTCATAGCAAAGTCTGACTTTATTACACTTATTTTCTATTTCATCCTCTTTCCAATTACCTTTCTCTTTTTTCTTTTTAAAAAATCTTTTTTGCTATGGGTCAATTGCTATAAAATCAACACATTCTATCAATAACATACTGAATGTTGAAATTATTTTTTTCATGGAGGATAATGGATTTATATTAAAGTTTTCTTTTAAAAATCCTGATATTTGACATATTTTTTATAATTTTACCTTTAAATCGACTTTTCGGTTTCTGCTTCATCTTGATATGATTGTAGATTTTATTTGATTTAACTTACTCACTATTCCCTTTTTGTAATGTCGAAGCTTTAGATGTTTCTTTAATGTTGATATAGTTTTGTACAAGTTGTTCTGTCACATGAGAATTCTCATAATTTTCCAATTACTCAAACATGTTTCTCCTTCGGTGTGTTTTGTTTTCTTGGGGGGGGGGGGGTGTGATCTTTTGAAATTGTCCCGTTTTTAAACAAAATGAATACGTAGTCAAATAATACGAAGACGATGGAGATGGATTGGACACACCCTAAGAATTCTAGAAAGAATGACTCCACTATAACAAAGAAAGTATTGGACTGGAACCCTCAGGGCAGAAGATCAAGGGGAAGGCCACGAGGAACATGGAGAAGAAGTAAAAAAGCTGGAGAGGAGTGATAAGACATGGAACGAGTTTAAAAAGTTAGCTCAGGATAGAGAAGGATGGAAACCGTTTGTCTGTGGCCTATACCCTGACCCAGGGTGAAAAAGCCAACGATGATGATGATGATGATGATGATGATGATGATGATGATGATGATGATGATGATGATGATGATGATGATGATGAATATGTAGTCAATACTTTTGGTATATGATTTTTTTATTCAAAAGTGGGAACTGTTTTAATGAATGTTTTCAAGATTGCTAGCATGCAAAAGACACAACATAACTCGCACGCAGCTTGTATGAAATTGGAATCTGGTATTGTAAAGCATGTTGAGGAAATTAAAGGAAGCAATTTAAGCGAATTGAGCATGGTGTTTTTGTTATAGTTCGATATAATTTTCATTTAGATTTATTTATTTGTTTTCTTTTTGTTTATTATGTGTGCATTTGTTTGTCATTCTATTTCCAATTTATCTATTTATTTTTATGTATACTTATTTACGTCGTTATTTTTTATACAGTGTATTTCTTTTTAATTTTTTCATATTATTATTGTGACTCCTCTTTGACATTTATTTACCTTGCTTGTAATTTGTTGTTGATATTTTTATATTAAATGTTTTTAAATGCGTGTTTTTCATCCAAACAGTTTGCCAGCCTGAATGTGGAGAAGGTCAGTTCGAATCCAGACAGTGTACTAACTTCCACGACCGAATCTGCACCGGTGAGTTCAAAACCTTTCTGCTTTGACTGTTTATATTGATTGATGAAGGCATGGGACTTTCTGGTGCACTCTCAAAAAAAAATTAAAATTTTGGACATAATACTCATCCTTCATATATTGATCGATTACAATGACTCTTATCTTGTCAAAAACTCTGAAATCTGGGATTTTACTAACGCTCACCTTGTCAAAAACTCTCAAACCGTTCCCTGGTGATGAAATAAACTTTCAATGTCAAAATCACCCTTAAAATTACAACATTCAGAACCAGATTTTTAACTCTCTCCTTACCAGCTATTTTCAGAATTTTACCCAAAACTTCACACTCACCCATCACAAAAATAGATTTTTCAAACAGATTAGAAACGAGTATATTCTATATTTTGTTCAGAAAAATGAGCTCCCCGACCCAGTGTCGAGTTTTTATAGTTAGATATAACTATAAGAGAAATGAAATCAGAACAAGAAAATGTGTTAGTTACACCGTAACGAATGTGACGATTTTCCTTTAGGTGGTAAGCAAGGAGAGGGTTAAAATAATCAATTGATTGTCGCATGATTGGCACTGTGTTACAAATCATTACAATTTGCGGACTACCTCAAATGGTCTGTACATAGTTGAGGGGGGTGGGGGGGGGAGGTTATCCACAGGTATAAAACATTTTCAAAAATATTTTAAATAAATAGAATAAAAAATAAAGTAAATAAAACTCCCTTTATTCATCACATAGGGGAAATTTGTCTCTAGGGCCTATTCCAAGGGAAGATTGGAATAACCCAGGCGTTAGCCGCAGTGCAGCGCCGCAAATTGAGCTAAGGCGAGGTGGTTTGCTCATCAAGGCCACACAGCGCAGTGGCGAGTGATCGAACACGATACCTTTCGGGTACTAAGCAAAAACCGTACCGCTGATTCACTGTGAAGCAATATGATAATGTCTATGTTATCTTCTTCCACAGATATGTCTAAATTGACCTTGCCGGTGATGTCATCCAATGTCATGTTAGAAGAGAGGTCAAGGGTCAGGTCAGACAGTGCCAAGCTTGAAAAACTACGAAATCACTACGTCGGATTTTCTATATACAACCTGAATAGGGGTGAGTTGGAATGAGACAAGGAAGAAGAAAAAACCCCAAATGAATTACATAGAGAAAAATCTCAATGGTTCTGTAAAAATTTTGGGGATATAAAATTTGAATGGGGTTTTCCAGTTTTGGTTTGTTTCTTTATTTCTTCTTTGAAGAAAAAAAAAACAGCAAGGAAACTTATTATTAATTGAAAATACCAAAATGAGACACGATAAATAGCTGAAGTCACTATTTTCTAGATTCAGACATTCATCGACAATTATCAGACAAATTCTATACAAATAATGAATGAAACAGACGTCAACTGGCTCCTTGCTATTGTCTCCAGAACGCCAGAATTGTGAATTTAAATGGGTTTTATTCCTCTTTATATATTTTTTATTTAAGTACGTAGCTTTGCACTCATTAGTATTTAAGTGCGTCTTCATCGTTATCATTTTAATCCAAAACTAGAGGTGCTTAGATGAGTCAATAAAATGGAGAGAAAAATAAAGGGAGTAAATGTGACTCATATGTAAGGGAACAACACAAAACTAACGACGTTTCGGCATTTGGCCTTTTTCAAGTAAACACGAATCTAATATATATTTATTAGTCACATTTACTCACTTTATCTTTCTCTCCATATTTCCATTTTAGCTTACTAACGTCATCAGACCGACTATTACTGTCTCTATGCATATTCGCAAAAAGGATGTTTGAATATATTGTTATAACTTTCCAAAAATGAAAGTTCATAGTACAATGTTACGTGTCCCATTATCTCCGAAAAGCTACCTGTTTTCATGGAGATGAGTTATATCAACGAACGCATTCTTAAAAGCAATTTCATTCTTATCGTTATAGGTACGGATTTTTCCGTGGAGATGACTGTTCGGTACATGAACCCAATTCCCCACTTCCTTCCGGTCAACCTGAGCCAGCCCTTTGACATGGATCTAGTGGCGCCCTCTGTTCTGGGTTCCTTTGTTGTCCAGCGATACTGCCCGACTCCTGTTCCCGACTACTACATCTTTTCTTACAAGAAACACAAAGTAAGCATTCCTACTTAAACTTATTAGGATCATATAGTATAAATATTGTGCAGTGGCGAATTAAATAGCAGGAAAAATGGGCTTTGCCCCGACCTCCAAAAAGAGGGGAAAAAATCATAATGTAACTTATAATCATATGCACATAACAATGCAAGCGGTAATCTATTCACTTGTAAGGACTGTGTCAAAAAGTATGGTGTGTTTTGTTTTGTTTTTGTTTTTTTGTTGATTTTTTTTTGTTTTGTTTTTTTTTTAAACTTTTTTATTAGTTTGATTTTTTATCATTCAAACTGCAAATTTCACTGGTCATTCATGAACAATATGCACTTAAAATCAAAATTTTACAGTAACTTTATATGTCAAGCTAAACAATATTTTTTTCTACTGAATTCCAGACCCTGACATATAATCAGGAATCACGGCTCCATTTGATGCTTGTGAACATTCTATTTTCCAGTAACTTTATTATATATCATTCTAAACAGTTATCTATTGAATTCCAGAGCCTGACATACAAACTGTGGGACAAACGGGTCCATTTGAGGCTTGTAAACATTATATGTGACCCCTCGCCTCAAAACGGTATTAAGTCGGGTTGGTAAAGATGTTGAAAATTGAATTTATAGCCAGAAATGTCAGACTTGTGTTGAGTTTGTATGCTTTATTGAGGAGAATGGATACCATATTTTAGGGTGCTAATGCCAACAATTCAATTTTTTGACCAGTTTAACATTTGATTCGGATTTTAAGCACCTGGTTCGTTCCGACATAATACCGTTTTGAGACGATGGTCACATTTGTTACGATGCTGCCGTCTCTTTTCTGATCCAGATTTCATTTATTTTTTCTATATCTATAAAAACTTGACATTCTGTAATAGAGCTCATATTGTCTAACAATATTATTTATAGAATGTGCTTGTTGCTTTACTGTTTGAGTAAAAAATGTCTGCTTTTGTATTCGGTGGGTGTGAAGTTTTGGGGAAAATTCTGAAAATGGCTGGGTTTTTTTTAAATTGTTTTTTGATTATTATTTTTTAAAATTTGTTTTATTTTTTTATCATTCAAACTGCAAATGTTCATTCCAGAGTCTAACGTACAAACTGTGGGATATACGTGTCCATTCGAGGCTTGTGAACATTCTATTTTCCCGTAACATATGTGTGTTATGGTGTGTTTTTGATTTTATCTTTTTGTTGTTTTTTTTTTGTTGGTTTTTTTTTAAATTGTTAATTTTAAAAAATTCAAACTGCAAATGTTCATTCCAGAGTCTAACATACAAACTGTGGGATAACGGCTCCATCGAGGCATGTGAGACGCACAAACAATTCGGTAACTTCTTGGATGACAAGGACAACAGCATGGGGGGCATCAACGTGGTGGGTATGGGAGGTATGCAGCAGGGCTCAAAGGCCAGGGAATCGTTTGTCTGCGCTCAGCCCGGTTCTCTCACCCAAAACTTTATCATGGATGAGGATTTCTTTCACGCACGAACCAAATGGGTTGATAAAAGCAAAAGGTAATTATAGTGTAATGATGTTTTATTTATATTTTTTATATATTAGATTGTATAACTGTGTTAAACAGTTGTAGATAAGAATAGATATTAGATATATTTGTGCAGCTATGTGGTTTTGTGGTATTACACTCGGTTTCGGTCCTGGGTTCGAGCCTCGCTCGGCGCATAGTTGAGTTATTGGAAAAGACTCTTTACTCACATTCTCTCACCGTACTCAGGTGTACAATGAGTACCTGGCCGTCAACAGTG
>NC_088369.1:42655970-42668470 GCF_034508935.2 Berghia stephanieae
CATCAAATATAATAAGATATTCATAACAGTTACAAGCAATGCTATAAAAATCGGACATGAAAGTAGAATAGAGTTGTAATAATGGATTTGTAATGTAGTCTAAATATAATTTTGAAAAAAGATTGGGAAGGATTGCACAATGCACATTAAATCTGTATTAAATCTCTCTCTCTCTCTCTCTCTCTCTCTCTCTCTCTCTCTCTCTCTCTCTCTCGCTGTCTTTTAATCCTTATTTAACACCGCGTTGAATGACAAATGTACTTTCATCATCACTATTATCCTTCTCCAGGTGCCTAAAGGGCAATCTTCTAGAATTTTCTCTCAAGCCGTCCTGGGACAGTAGTCGTGACAGCAAGTTCTTCTGTCACATCCAACCAGTGGAAGGTCAAAGGTTATTGGAGATGGAGTACAGCGTACGCCATACCTCTCTCCCCACGCCCCTGTACAGTAGCAGTATCAAACTCTACGGAGATGAAGGGTGGATTGACTATGGGAAGATGAAGTACAGGTACGGACTTGTACGACATAATGTTGACAAATTTGTATAGATAGTATGCGCTTGGCTAAGAAGCTCATAACATTGCCATCCGGAAGTATAACGGACCAAAACACAAAACTGTGTGTAACCTTGAACTTTTATAGTCTGGTTAATACAGCTTAATGAGCATCACTCACAAACGCGGATGGCAAAATACAATAACAAAGGCTTGCGTGACGTCATCTTCGTTCTATCTATAGATAGTTCGAAGATGACGTCACTCAGGTGTTTGTTATTGTTATTTTGCCATCCGCGTTTATGAGTAATGCTCACTGAACTGTATTAACCCGACTATAAACGTTCAGGATACACACAGTTTTGTGTGTTGGCCCGTTATTCTTCCGGATGGCAATGTTGTGAGATTCTTAGCCAAGCTCATACTATCTATAGTATCCATAGATGATAAATAACAATGTGAAAGTGAATGTAAGCTTCAATTTAATATACGAAAACAGATAAGACGTTTCGGGTTTCCCCTTTATCAACAAAACAGGATGAATGAAATACTACAGACGAATGAGATAATGTGGCAGTGGCGTTTTTAAGATGATTCAGACTGGAATAACCCAGGCGTTAGCCGCAGTGCAGCGCCGCAAATTGAGCTAGGGCGAGGTGACTTGCTCAAGGCCACACGGCGCAGCGGCGGGTGATCGAACTCGGTACCTTTCGGGTACGAAGCTGAGACACGCTGCCCCTTTTTTAAAAAATGAAATACCATCAACTGGAGGGGAAACTTTGCTTCTTGAATTTTGGACCAATAAGAGATTATTTAGTCTTGTGGCAATGGGCATGATCTATATTAACTTTCCATGCGCTCGAGGTCATTGGTCACATTGCAAAATGTGCTCAAAGTGACCTGCATAGTGAAAAGTGTTCACAGATTTTGAACTATCTAACATAACGATTGGTCATTGTGTGTGTGGGTATGTTTACAACTTTCATAAACAAAGCAGCGTGTTTACATTTGTTCAGAAATGTCCAATAGTTGGACAGCAACAAATCACGTGATTGATGACTCGGTTGGATGAAAACATGAATATAGATCGCTCCCATTATTTCCTTTGATAAATATTCAAGTCATTTAAATGATACAATAACTGCAACAAAGCTTAGATGATTCAAAATGTTCCAAATTGACAGAGACAAAGTTTCCCCTTGAGGCAAAGTAACCACAGTCGACGATACTAATAATTTTATTAAAAAGTCCATTTCATTTTCTTCTTCCTTCCCCAGTGACGGCATCTTAGATGTGAATTTGGACTCTGGATTGGACAAAATGCCCGACTTCCTCGAAGGCGCCATCAGCACGTCGAACTCAATCTTCAAAGTAGGAAGCTACAAGGACAAGGGCACCAAGTTTGGATCCTCAAGAGTGGAGATGAACTACGTTTTCCTGCGCCCATCAACGCCTACAGCAATTCCACGAATGCCTCAAGGTAATATTGAGCTTTTTTCGGCTATGTGGTCTAGTGGTATGACACTCGCTTTCGGATCGGAAGGTCATGGGTTCGAGCTTTGAGCTCGGCGGATAGTTGAGTCCATGGAAAAGGCTCTTTACTCACATTCACTCACCGTACTCAGGTGTGAAATGAGTACCTGGCCGTTAACAGCGTTGTCTTTGTCCGAAAAATTGTAATATCGCCTAACAGGCGTCATGTCTCGTCCTACATGTTAAATGTTGCTGTTGGCCAGGGACCCCTTGTAAAGCGCTTTGAACACGTTTAGTGGATATTGCGCTAGATAAAAGCTCAATTTTTTTTCACTTAACTTGAGTTTGAGCTGAGCTTTCTTTTTTATATAGCGCAATATCCACCAGTAGTGGTAGTATCGTTCGGCTACACTTCTATGTTCAAGGTATCAATCCAGGTTTGGAAGTCATCATCACATTTGTTGATGGTTTCAAATCCCCCTTCAAGTTTTGTCTCTGGGCAATCTAGTACGAATATCCACTAAACGTGCTCAAATCGCTTTACAAAAATATCTCTCACCAACAGCAACACACAACATGGAGAGCGAGACATGATATCTGCAAGGCAATATTACAATTTTTCCGACAGAGACAATGCTTTTTAACGGCCAGGTACCCATTTTACACCTGAGTACGGTGAAAGAATGAGAGTAAAGAGAGCCTTTTCCAATGACTCAACTAAACGCCGAGCGAAGTTCGAACCCAGGACATCCCGATCCGAAAGCGCATGTCATACCACTAGACCACATAATTATAATATCTGTCCTTCTGATGTGTTTTGTTAATGATTATTATTATTATTATTATTATATTATTATTATTATTATTATTATTATTATTATTATTATTATTATTATTATTATAATTATTATTATTATTATTATTATTATTATTATTATTATTATTATTATTATTATTATTATTATTATTATTATTATTATTATTATAATAATAATAATAATAATAATAATAATAATAATAATAATAATAATAATAATAATATCATTGTCATCATCATCAGATCATCATCATCATCATTATTAAAATCAACATGATGGTAAAATAACATTTTTTTTTCATCCTTATTGTTTTCCAACAGCCCAACAAGACTGTACAAACCACGACCTTGACCTCATGAACTTGGCAACGAACATGGAAAACCCTTACATTCAAGACACGTCACTCGAAGGCGTAGCCAATGGGAGTCTTCCACTTACTGTCCACCATAAAAGTCAAGGTCCAAAGGTCACAGTCGGGGTTCAGAAAGAGACTCGCTTGTTGAAGAGATTGTTTTCTGCCGTTTCCTTGTTGCCAAATAGTTTCCATGGAGACGTTCAAAACAACGGTTCTCACTGGATTTTCAATGCATCGGCTAAGGTTTCACAATGTCCAGGTATGTTCAGACATCTTTGAGTTTTAAAATGAGAATACATATGACAATTTATATATGGCTTTAAGATTTCATCACTTTGTCCAGAGGGCTTCACAAAGCGATTATTATAACCATGAGGATGATGATGATGATGATTATGATGATGATGATGATGATGAATTTTAAAAAGTACCGATTTTCTTTGTTTAGAACCAATCTGTTGGTTACTGGGCGGGCGTGACATCAGACTATTGCATCCTATTGGACCATAGATACAGCTACTTTCTATTTACCGATTATTTATATCCACAGTCCCTACATAAAATTGATTAATCAACACGGGCAGAAGGGAGGTGTGACATCATCATCATCATCATCATCATCATCATCATCATCATCATCATCATCATCATCATTATCCTTCTCATCATCCTCCTCCCCCTCCTCCTCCTCCTTATCATCATCATCATCATCATCATCATCATCATCATCATCATCATCTTCATCCTCCTCCTCCTCCTCCTCCTCCTCCTCCTCCTCCTCCTCCTCCTTCTCCTCCTCCTCCTTCTCCTTCTCCTTCTCATCATCATCATCATCATCATCATCATCATCATCATCATCATCATCATTCTCCTCCTTCCCCCACCCTTCATCATCATCATCATCATCATCATCATCATCATCATCATCATCACCATCATCATCATCATTACATCATCATCATCATCATCATCATCATCATCATCATCATCATCATCCTCATCTTCCTCCTCCTCCTCCTCCTCCTCCTCATCATCATCATCATCATCATCATCATCCTTCTCCTCCTTCCCCACCCCCTCATCATCATCATCATCGTCATCATCATCATCATCATCATCATCATCATCATCATCATCATCATCCTCCTCATTATCATCATCGTCATCATCATCATCATCACCACCATTTTCATTCACACAGGATACTTAGGCGTCAAAGTCCAAGACCCCACCAGCACAGCCAAGAACCTCTTTGACATGGATGTCGTAGTGTTTTGCCCCACGACCTTTAACCTGACCTTTGCCTTGCCGACCTCTGACGACAAAGGCATGTTCAAGGACATCATGGTGGTTATCCACGACAAGAAAGCAGTCCACCACTTCCGAATGTATCACACATCACGCTTAGAAGACAAGCTACGAAGGAAGGAACCAACGAGGGGTACGTGAACTTGCACACCATTTTTAGTTTCGTAAAATACACCTTTATGCACACCATTTTTAGTTTCGTAAAATACACGTTTAGCACTCATAAACGATAAACTTGGCTATCTGAATATATCGATACATGACGTAAACATTTTCTAGCCATTTTTATTAAACACTAAAAGATATTAGATATATATCCTATTATTTTTTTCAATCAATGCATATTTATGTGTGCTTAATCACTCTTGGTTATTTTCATTTAAATCAAAGAAAATGAAATTGTTGAAATTCGTTGTTTATCATTTTAAAAATTTTGTTATTATTTTCTTAATTTTTTTTTTTTTGAATCAACTATAATAATAAAAACTTTCAAAGTAGAGAGCAATGGGGGGGGGGGGAAGAGGGGGGGGGGGTTGTACCAGAAACGTCCATTGTCTGTAGGTATTGTTCCCATCCGAAGTCTCTCCAAGCATCATCACTCTTTCGTTTGTAAAAAACAACTTCCACGAAGGTAATTCCGATAACTTCAAAAACATCATTTAATTTTTGTATCTTTCCTCCCACAACTTCTCACAGATATTGTGATCCTAGACGACACCCTTCCGTATGCGTCCAAGCAGAGGCAGCCCAGACCGACCTCCAGCCCAACGTCTGACAAGGAAGACCTCCAGACCCCCAACTACCCCATAGAAATCCCCTATCTTATCGCCATTGCTGGGGTCGTCGTTCTTCTTGTTGTTCTCTCCATCATCGGCGTGTGCTTTTTGCCTGGTATGTTTAAAAGTAAATTATAAAATGTGACCCACCGTGTCAAAGCGGTATTATGTCGGGATCCACTCGGTTAGGGAAATTGAATTTTTTGCCACAAATATCAAACTTGGGTTCCATTTCTGTACGTTATGCTGGAGTATAAATACTATTTCTTGCTTTACAAAAACTTCTAAGGTCCAATTTCTCATCATTCTATCTCTAAATTCACTTTTTGGGGTCTGAACCATCCCGACATAATACCGTTTTGAGACGGAGGGTCACAAATATAAAAAAAGTCCGTCGGAGTCATTAGGCCCATGGAGCGGGAGTTTATCCCGGTTTCTATAGCGTGAAACGGGCAAAGGCAATTTCTTGCTACTCTTTGAATATGACATCAGTCTATCGCAAAGTGCTTTCTATTTATCTATCTATCTATCTATCTATCTATCTATTATTTTAATATTTACCACAATGTTGGAGTCAGTCTACATCGATGTTTCAGGCCTAATCAGCCATCGTCAGGATTCAATACACGATTCAATATCTATCTATCTATCTATCTATCTATCTATCTATCTATCTATCTATCTATCTATCTATCTATCTATCTATCTATCTATCTATCTAGCTAGCTAGCTAGCTAGCTATCTACCTATTGATCTAACCTCCTGTTTATATATATATATATATATATATAAATATATATATATATATATATATATATATATATATATATATATGTTCATCTATCAATATACGTGTCAATATATTTGTCTATCTCTCTCTCTCTCATTCTCTCTCACTCTCTCTCTCTCTCTCTCCGTGTTTGTGTGTGTGTGTGTGTGTGTGTGTGTGTGTGTGTGTGTGTGTAATATGAATACCTGGCCGTTAACATATTGATTGTCTCTGTCGAAAAATTATAAATCATAATATCGCCTACATAATATTAAGTGTTGCTGTTAGCTAACTAGGGTCCTTTCGTTAATCACTTGAGCAAGTTTAGTGGATATTGCGCTATATAGATAGTATGCGCTTGGCTAAGAAGCTCACAACATTGCCACCCGGAAATATAACGGGCAACACACAAATCTATATGTAATCTTAAACGTTTATAGTCTGGTAAATGCAGTTTAGTGAGAATTACTCATAAACGCGGATGGCAAAAATAAATAAATAAATAAATAAATAAATAAATAAATAAATAAATAACAAAGACCTTAGTGACGTCAACCTCATGCTATCTATATAAAAGCGCAAGTTTTTATTGATTTGTTGTTTTGGGTTTTTTTTTGTTTTTTGTCCCCCACAGATATTCCTGAGACCCCGTTGGTTCGCTGCTACCACCCAGTATTCGCTATCTTGTACATGGTATTCCAGTTCCTGTACAGCGTGCTGGTTTCAGCGTGCGTTTTCTTCCTCATCCTCAATGCCATCATAAGGTAAGGAGACCAATTTTAATGATAGTAAACTCACAACATTGCCATCCGGAAGTATAATGGGGAGAGTACACACAAAACTATGTGTAACTTTGAACGTTTATAGACATAGCTAGTATGCGTTTGGCTAAGAAGCTCGTAACATTGCCATCCGGAAGTATAACGGACCAACACACAAAACTGTGTGTATCCATGAACTTTTATAGTCGGGTTAATACAGTTCAGTGAGCATTATTCATAAACGCGGATGGCAAAAAACAAAAACAAAGACCCGAGTGATGTCATCTTCGTTCTATCTATATTTTACTATTTTTAAAAAAATTTACAAATCGGACAACTTATTATTTGGTTTAGTTTGAGATTTCTCTGTCGGACGAGAGGTCTATTGATGATATGCATTGAGGTAAAATACTCACAGCGTCCGCCAGACAAATTAAAATAACAACATACAAACAAACCTGTGTGTGTAACGTTTATAGTATGATCGATATAATTTAGTGAGAACTAATCACTGACAGGCTATCTAAAAATAACAATAAAAAGAGTGGCGTCAATAGCGTTCCTTTTATACAAATGAGTTGTGTGCGCGTGTGTGTGTGTTTGTGGGTTTGTGTGTGGGAGAGAGAAAGTTTATGTGTGTGTGTGTGTGTGTGTGTGAGAGAGAGAGAGAGAGAGAGAGAGAGAGAGAGAGAGAAAGAGAGAGAGAAAGTTTGTGTGTGTGTGTGTGTGTGAGAGAGAGAGAGAAAGTTTGTATGTGTGTTTGTGTGTGTGTGTTTGTGTGTGTGTGTTTGTGTGTGTGTGTTTGTGTGTGTGTGTTTGTGTGTGTGTGTTTGTGTGTGTGTGTGTTTGTGTGTGTGTGTGTGTTTCTATTCTTTTCTTGATTTTTTTCTTTAATTTATTTCCATTTTTATTCTTATTCAGTCCATTACCCTGAATTAATATTTGTACCTATGCTCACTGTATCTGTCTTTTCTCTTAAAACTTGAGCTTTTAAATTGCGCAACATCTATTAAACGTGCTCAAAGCGCTTTACAAAGAGTC
This sequence comes from Berghia stephanieae, assembly GCF_034508935.2. NCBI lineage: Eukaryota > Metazoa > Mollusca > Gastropoda > Nudibranchia > Aeolidiidae > Berghia > Berghia stephanieae. The sequence goes on from NC_088369.1 coordinate 42,663,766, forward strand.
TCTGACCAACAGCAACACGTAATATGTAGAACGAGACATGACGCTTGTTAGGTGATATTACAACAATTTCTTTCCAACAGAGACAACGCTGTAAACGGCCAGGTATACTCATTTTACACCTGAGTATGGTGAGAGAATGTGAGTAAAGAGCCTTTATTTTTCAAAAGAACTCAACCATGCGCCGAGTGAGGCTCGAACCCAGGACTTTCCGATCCGAAAATAGAGTGTCATATCACAAGGCCACATACCCGCCTTTCATTTCTAATTTTTTTAGGCCAAAAGTCACCTTATATTGTCTTTTTACGTTGAAAGTATGAAAATAAAGCAAACTGGAATAGGCTTCAACAGGCGTGACGTCACTTCCCTCATCGTAATGACGCATAGTAACTTAGTAACTGGTTCTAAATAATCGGAACAATGGCGGACGCCCTTATGAAATACTTCTCCGACGAGCATAAAAGTGTATCCAGAGGAGAAAAACATTATAAATTAAATCTGATCATGTTTTGACTGTTATACATTCTGATCAAAAGACATGTGAAAAAGTTCTAGATAGTGAGCATGAAGAATTTTTTTTTTAATTTACCGATTTTCTTTGTTTAGAACCAAGACGCTGGTTACTGGGCGGAAGTGACATCAGACTATTGAATCCTATTGAACCATTCATAGATACAGCTATTTACTATTGACCTATTATTTATATCCCAATGCGGCTATGGGGTCTTGTGGTAAGACACTCTCTTTCGGATCGGAAGGTCCAGGGTTCGAGCCTCGCGCTCGACGCACAGTAGAGTCCTTGGAGAAGGGTCTTTACTCACATTCCCTCACCGTACTCAGGTGTAAAATGAGTACATGGCCGTCAACAGCGTTGTCTCAGTCCGAAATAAATTGTAATATCGCCGAACAGCAGGCGCCATGTCCAGTCCTACATGTTAAATGTTGTTGTTGACCAGATGGACCTCATGTAAAGCGCTTTGAGCACATTTAGTGGATATTGCGCTATATAAAGCTCAATTTTTATTTTTTTGTCAAATTTTTTTTTCACAGTCCCTACGTGAAATTGATTAATCAACACGGGCAGAAAGGAGGCGTGACGTCATCACACAGGGAGTTCAGCAGACTGATTTTGTTGCAGCTCCAAAGACACATGGAGAGTGAGATCGTCAGACAGGACGCAGTCGTAGATAAGTACCAAAAGCACTGCGTCGCCGACGTGAAGACAATCGTGGATGACATGAATAAGGTGATTATAGTAGATTTAGCTGGTAGTACCGTCAATAATTGTGATAACTTTGCCTTAACAGGAAACTTTGCCTCTGCAAGTTTGGAGCATTTGTGACCCTTCGTCTCAAAACGGTATTAAATCGGGTTGGTTAAGTTGTTGGAAAGTGAATTTATAGCCAGAAATATCAGACTTGTGTTGAGTTTGTATGTTTTATTGAGGAAAATGGATACCATATTTTAGGGTTTCTGATGCGAACAATTTATAGTTTTGACCAGTTTAACATTTAAATCGGCTTTTAAGCATCTGATTCGTTCCGACATAATACCAATTTGAGACGATGGGTCACATTTTGAATCATCTCAGCTTTGTTGCATTTATTGTACCCGTTAAAAGACTTGAATTTTTATCAAAGGAACTAAATGCCACAAAACCAAACAATCTCTTATTGGTCCAAAATTTAAGAGGCAAAGTTTCCCATTAAGGCAATGTTATCTCACTTGATGGTATTTAATAGCCATTACTCCCGTTGATCCAGAGTTTATCCAGGTTTCTATAGCGTGAAAGGGAAAATAGCACTTGTTTGCAATCATTTTGATATGACGTAAGTACTTTCCGCAAGGTCAAACGTGACCCAGCTGCCACATCAATCAAAGGACAAAATAAAACAACATTGACTGCACTACCCAGAATTTATAGAATGAAAATTAAACTCAACAGCCTGTGAACGGAATGAATGAGTGAATGAAGTTGTTTTAATGCTAGTGTAAGCATGATTATAATCGAATTATTAAAGCAACTTTGTAAAAACCAGCATGCTTTTTGGGGCAGCGTGGCTCAGCGAGACGATCTTCGTTTCGTACCCGAAAGGCACCGAGTTCGATTACCCGGCGCTGCACTGTGTGGCCTTGAGCAAGCCACATCGCCTACCTCAGTTTTGCGATGCTGCGGTGCGTCTGACGCCTGGGTTATTCCAGTCTTCCTTTGGAATAGACCCTAGAGACAAATTTCACCTTTGGGATGAATAAAGAGGTCTGTCCCTCGAGATGGCCCCAAGAATAGCCGCTGACAGAACCAGGTGGAAATCCCCACCTTGCATCGCCTCAAGTGCCAACAGGCCCGGAGAGGATAGGGAATGAGATTCGCGGAAGAGTAGCGTCCCTTAATTGGACGTCACCTTAAAGAGAGAACGTCAATTTGGTTTTGAAGTGTCTCAAGCCGTTTTCACCGGAAGCGAGAGACGCATGCGCACCACCAACATGACGTTCTCTCTCTAATAACTTTTTCCGCCGGTGACGTCACAGACTATGGGTGACGTCCAATCAAGGGACGCTACTCTTCCGCTAATCTCATTCCCTGTTGAGTGAGTGAGGGAGTGAGTGATGGATAAAAGGGTATTTATTTTTATTTGTCTTATTTATCTTTATTTCTCAATTTCATCTCAGATGCACCAACGTCTTCTCGAGGCCACATCTGACATCTTTGAGCGGCACCGTCTCGATTTGTTGTTGGAAGAACAGAAGATATTTGTTCGTCAGACACTGGCAATGGAGTTGAATAACTTCAGGTAAAAACTTTCAAAGGCTAAAAAATATATTAAAAATTGAGCTTTATATAGCGCAATATCCACTAAATGTTCTCAAAGCACTTTACAAGGGGTCCCTGGTCAACAGCAACATTTAACATGTAGGACGGGACATGAATGACACCTGTTAGGCGATATTACAATTTTTCGGACAAAGAAAACACTGTTAACCGCCAGGTATTCATTTTACACCAGAGTACGGTGAGAGAATGTGGGTGAAGAGTATTTTCCAAGGACTCAATTAAGCGCCGAGCGCGAGGCTCGAACCCAGACCTTAAGATCCGAAAGCGAGTGTCATACCAGTAGAACACGTAGCCTCACTCGTGATAGATACGGTGTCTACCCATTCACAACTGGGTGAAAAGGAGCATCAGAAAAAAAATTGACATCACTCAAGAATCGATCTTGGTCCATTTGGGTGTGAAGTGAGTGCTCTACCAACTGAGCTATCTATATCGAGACCCTCAAAGATATTTTTAGGCAGTAGCATGACGTCCTCTGTTTGTACAACTGAACCTGACTTACTTGACTTATGCCTCTTGGCTCCTGGCGGACCATAGGGCCTCAAAACAGCACTCTTCCATCTTCTTCTGTCCTTGGCACAGACCTTTGCCCCACTCCAGGTAAGATTGGAGACGCACAAATCGTGGTGTTGCACCGTGGCCTTCGTAAAGTTATGGCCTGATACCGACCAAAAAATGACGTCAAAATTCCAGTCTTTTGCCACAAAAGAAAACAAATCGTGAGTTGTATTCAATAGTCCAACCAATGGAACCACTTGTTTCCATGAGCTCTACTAACGACAACTCACTAGGCGGTGCAAAAACCAAATAATGACGTCAAACTGCCAGTCCTTTTGGATTTCAGTATCAGGCTATAGATAGTATGCGCTTGGCTAAGAAGCTCATAACCATGCCATCCGGAAGTATAACGGACCAACACACAAAACTGTGCGTATCCATTAACGTTCATAGTCAGGTTGATACAGTTCAGTGAGCATGACTCTTAAACGCGGTTGGCAAAAACAATAACAAAGACCTGAGTGACGTCATCTTCGAACTATCTATAACTTCACGATGGCTACGGTTGTACACCTGGTAGATTGGTTAAATGTTCCGGTCGCATTTTCAATAGCGTCATTGTGATTTGTATAATATTACGGTTGTTACAGAGAGGAGTACCTCAAGGCATCCAAGTCTATCCTAAGACGGATCAGACAAGACGCTGCTGCTGCTTACCAGAACATACAGCACAACAACACATGGTGAGTCCTGTCTTTGATCTTTATTTAGTTATGTTGCTTTACTTCTTCTTTTTATATCCTCATCATTCTCCTCCTACTACTTCTCCACTTTCTCCTCCTCCTCCTCCAATTCCTCCGCCTCCTCCTCCTCCTCCTCCTGTGGTTGTTGTTGTAATTTTTAATTTTTTTCTTCTTCTTCTTCTTTCTTCTTCTTCTTCTTCTTCTTCTTCTTCTTCTTCTTCTTCTTCTTCTTCTTCTTCTTCTTCTTCTTCTTCTTCTTCTTCTTCTTCTTTTAGTAGTAGTAGTAGTAGTAGTAGTAGTAGTAGTAGTAGTAGTAGTAGTAGTAGTAGTAGTAGTAGTAGTAGTAGTAGTAGTAGTAGTAGTAGTAGTAGTAGTAGTAGTAGTAGTAGTAGTAGTAGTAGTGTTGTAGTAGTAGTAGTAGTAGTAGTAGTAGTAGTAGTAGTAGTAGTAGTAGTAGTAGTAGTAGTAGTATTAGTAGTAGTAGTAGTTGTAGTAATAGTACTCGTAGTATCATTAGTTACAATTGCCAAATAATAATAATAATAATAATAATAATAATAATAATAATAATAATAATAATAATAATAATAATAATAATAATAATAATAATAATAATAATAATAATAATAATAAT
>NC_088369.1:42673470-42680970 GCF_034508935.2 Berghia stephanieae
GGCTTATTCACCTTTTGTAAATCTGTGACGATGCTCTATATAAACGTTAATGCATATTTTGATTATTATTGTTATCATTATTATTATTATTATTATTATTATTATTATATTATTATTATTATTATTATTATTTTATTTATTATTATTATTATTATTATTATTATTATTATTATTATTATTATTATTATTATTATTATAATTATATTATTATTATTATTATTATATTATTATTATTATTATTATTATTATTATTATTATTATTATTATTATTATTACTATTATTATTATTATATTATTATTATTATTATTTATTATTATTATTATTTATTATTATTATTATTATTATTGTTATTATATATATTACTTATTATTATTATTATTATTATTATTATTATTATTATTATTATTATTATTATTATTATTATTATCATCATTTTGTCCAGACACATTCGGTCAGTCTTCAAATCAGCGTGACCAACGGTCGAATTCACGACCATGCTGCCCACATCAACACATTGGAATATCCCAGCTTTCAAGCCTTGACCAACGCCCACCTCAACACCCACAAAACTGTGTTCGGATACTACAGGAGACAGCTGCATGGGTTACAGGTAAGTCAATGGGATAATAATAGGAAATTGACGAGGATATTGATGCCATGCGTTTAGTTAAAAAACTCACAAACACATCCAACATGATAAAACGTACTAGCGCACGAAATTAATCTATGTGTAACCTTCAACGTTTATAGTTTGATTCATTGCTGTTTTTTTTTTACCACGGAATGCAGTTTGTGCTGAAGCTAATGCGGAGGGTCCCTCCCAGACAAATGCGAGGTGATCTGGCAAAACCCGTCGGATGTCGGAAAAATTCGATTCCCAAATTATTAAATTTTTCAATTGAGGCACTATCTTTGGACAAATGCAGTTTGAATTTTGTTATTATCTCAATTAGGGCCGAATGTAGTTGCATTTAAATTTACATTTAAGAAATTTCTTAAAACAACGGAGATAATCGCTTTGAAAGATAGGACATACATGTGTATTCCGCTGCGACAGATCTGAGAAGAACATTTACTTAAATTATCTATAAGCTTAATTCAGATTGTAACATAATTTCGTTGGATGGAAAATAAAAACGATGAAGTGAAAGAAAAATGATGAAGATAACAACTTTTCACCTTTATTCGCTCGTATCTCAAAACTAGCTCATGCGACATCCGACGGGTTTTGCCAAATCAGTAAAAATGTTTCTTAAGACCTGTAGCGTGTGCATCATAACTTTTGTTTTAGTTTCCATTAAGCTGATGGTCCATTAATCTTTTTGTTTTCAGAATTTCACAGCCCAGATGTACTGCCTTCACCTCAAAGACATCGGGATACCCAGCAACTGTAGTGACCTTTTGAAAGGTCAAGAGGTGAAGAGCGATGACCTTGCCTGGCTTCAAATGGAGTCCTTGACCCACGCATGTCGCTTCCAGCCCGTCATCCCCGAACTTTTCCACAGGTAATATTTGTAGGGTTTTTGTTTGTTTGTTGTTTTTTGTTTTTGTTTTTGTTTTGTTTTGTTTTTTGTTTTTTTTGGGTTTTTTTTAATTGTTTGTTTTTTTCTTTCTTTTTTTTTTTAAAGGGGGTGGGGGTGGTATTTTTTGTTTTGTTTTGTGTATCGGTGTATGTATGTGTGTGTGTGTTTATGTGTGTGTTTAATTATAAATCTTTATCCTAGCCTAATCAAACAACAATAGTCATGTTTAATGCTTGGGTATGGGGAGACAAAAGGAATTTGTCGTTTCTTTTTTTTTTCTTTATTATAACTGGGGGAGTTACATTTAGTCTGGTTACCAAAGACACATAATCTTCTCTACCATTTTTTTTTTATTGTTGGAGCTTTTACATGGATAGATCTTTTCAAATTTCCAAGTTATTTCTTCAAATATTATGTTTATTGTTGCAATTTTTTGTTGTTGTTTAATTGCAACGGTCTGTATTGTAAGATATATTGCAGAAACAAAAAACACAAATGTACTCTTAAATTCACGCACGGAAAATCTGAAATATTTTTTCTCTCTTTTGCTACAGAGAATCCAAGATGGAGAACCCACCGTCCGAAAAGCAGGTGGACACACTTCTGGCCAGCCTCCGCTCCATCATCTACCACACCAGTCAACTCATCGTCATTTTCCTCTTCGTCATCGTCGTCAAAGAATTGCTTTTCGCCACGACCTGGATATTGCTTCAAAGGTGAGATGGGTTGGTGGACAGCGTGGCTCAGCTCAGCGGTACGGTCTTTGCTCTTCGTACCCGAAAGGTACCGAGTTCGATCACCTGCCGCTGCTGCTGCTGCTGTGCGACCTTGAGCAAGGAACTTCGCCCCGAGCTCAACACGCTTCAACAGTCGTAACGTCACTTCCCTCGTAATGACGCATGGTAACTTAGTAACTGGCTCTAAACTATCGGAACAATGGCGGACGCCCTTATGAAATATTTCTCCGACGAACACAAAAGCGTATCCAGATGAAAATAATAAATCTGATCATGTTTTGACTTTTACACATTCTGATCACAAGACATATTAAAAGTTCTAGCCAGCATGAAGAATAAAAAGTAGCGTTTTTCTTTGTTTAGCACCACGATGGCCGCCGTTGCTGGGCGACGTGACATCAGGCTATTGAATCCAATTAGTGGCGCCGCAAATTTTTTTTCTCCCCAATAACGCATTTTATATGTTCTGTCCAAGCCTCATTATGACCCATCATCTCAAAACGGGATTATGTCGGAACGAACCAGATGCTTAAAATCCGAAATAAATGTTAAACTGGTCAAAAATATAATTTGTTGGCATTAGCACCCTAAAATATGGTATCCATTCTCCTCAATAAATTATACAAACTCAACACAAGTCTGATATTTCTGGCTATAAATTCAATTTTCAACATCTTAACCCACCCGACTTAATACCGTTTTGAGGCGAAGGGTCACATTTTGACATATTGACCGTTTGGGATGATAGGGCATGTTGATTCGATGGTCGGCCGATCAAAATCTCTGAACTCTCGATTTTCACGATCGACGGATCCAGACTCTGAAGTCTACATACGAGATTTGCGCATGCGTACCATGTTTTATTTAATTTTGGGCGGATCAGACATTCGTCGGCGGTATGCAAATTTTCAAGTTATCTCGTTCGACGGCAAAGTCAAGATTCGCCGAGATCCATTGTTTGTGCTCATCAGATGGCTGACATCATTCTTAACCTCAGAATTAAACAGAGAGAATAGAGAGTGAGCCAGAGGTGTGGGAGAGAGAGAGAGAGAGAGAGAGATGGATAGATAGATATATTATTATTCTTTCTATCTATCTAGATAGATAGATAGATGCATAGATAGATAGATAGATATATAGATAGATAGATAGATAGATAGATAGATAGATAGATAGATAGATAGATAGATAGATTAATAGATATATAAATAGACAGATAGAGAGATATATATATAATATATACATATATATATTATATATATATATAGAGAGAGAGAGAGAGAGAGAGAGAAAAGAGAGAGAGAGAGAGAAAGAGAGAGAGAGAGAGAAAGAGAGAGAGAGAGAGAGAGAGAGAGAGAGAGAGAGAGAGAGAGAGGCATACTGTTTAAGGACAGGGGAGATAGAGAGATGTGGATTTCATTCTTTACGACTCAGATAGATGTAAATGAAGAAATTGCTATGCTATAGATGTAAATGATGCACAAAGATTGATTGGAGTGCTACGATTGTTATGTATAGATAGTATGCGCTTGGCTAAGAAGCTCATAACATTGCCATCCGGAAGTATAACAGACCAACACACAAAACTGTGTGTATCCACGAACGTTTATAGTCGGGTTAATACAGTTCAGTGAGCATTACTCATAAACGCGGATGGCAAAAAACAATAACAAAGACCTAAGTGACGACATCTTCGAACTATCTATAAAATGTGGAATAATCGTGAACACGTAACTTTTTAATGACTGACATGAAAGAAGAGAGAGAGAGAGAGAGAGAGAGAGAGAGAGAGAGAGAGAGAATGTGTGTGTGTGTGTGTGTGTGTGTGGGTGGGTGGGTGGAGGGAAGGGGGGGGGGGAGTAAACGAAATAATGTAAAAGAGTTGTGTGTGTGTAAAGAACATACAAGTTCATTAGAAAACGGTAGGGGCTGCCTGAAGCCTGTGATTGTGAAAATACTAACGCAAGAGTGAAAATGGAGAGGCTTCGTAATAGGAACAAAACAGACAATGGACGTTTCGGGTACAAACCCTTCGTCAGCACAATAATACATAAATTAACGTGGAAAACAAATAAAATAAAATAAATTGCAAAATATCTTGTATCGTAGTATGAATTCCATACTGCAACCACCGTTGAGTACAGACGATACAAGTTATTTAGCATTTTATTTTATTTTATTTGTTTTCCACGTTAATATTTGTGTATTGTTGTGCTGACGAAGGGTTTGTACCAAACGTCCATTGTCTGTTTTGTTCCCATACGACGCCTCTCCATTTTCGTACAAGGTCATTGCAGTATTCAAATGTACAATCAAATTCTATTTTTTATTTAATGAGCTTTTATATAGGGCAATATCCACTAAATGTGCTCAAAGCGCTTTACAAGGGGTTCCTGGTCAACAGCAACATTTAACATGTAGGACGGGTCAAAACGCCTATTAGGCGATATTACAATTGTTCGGACAAAGACAACGCTGTTAACGGCCAGGTACTCACTCATTTTACATCTGAGTACGGTGAGAGAATGTGAATAAAGAGTCTTTTCCAAGGACTCAACTATGCGCCGAGCGCGAGGCTCAAACCCAGGACCTTCCTATCCCAAAGCGAGTGTCATACCACTAGACCACATAGCGCACACCAATATTCATCAATATAATACTATTGTATTGATAATTGTTTAATCATAACATTGATGTTTTTTTTCCTCCTTCATCATTTACTTGTAGATCTGGTATCATCCGTGTTCGAATCATTGTGGAACAAGACCAAGCAGACATGAGCGAGTGATGTCAACAACAACATATGGAACAAGACCAAGCAGACATGAGCCAGTGATGTCAACAACAACACCACAACCACCAGCAGCGACAACAAGAAAAACTTACTTACTTACTTACTTACTTATCCGAACCAGCGACCACCTGAGCTCTAGCCCTTCGGTCTTGTGCCATGACGTAGAAGTTAGACGTCTTTTGTAGTTGTTCCAGGTGACCATACAGTGTGTTACTGATGCTTGGATGTGGTGGGAGGAATGTGCATCTCAGGTCTTCAAAAGGTTGACATTCAAGCAAGTGGTGTGTTACTGTTTCATTGGGGTGTTGACATAGGGGGCAGGAAGGGCATATGTCTTTTGTAATTTTTCTTAAATGGTTGTTGAGCGATATGTGTTGTGTTCTTAGTTGAAAGATGATGCTTTGCTGGTGTCTTCTGAGTTTATTTAGGCAATCAGTCTTTACAGGAGTGGTCATATGGGAAAACATACATCTACCCGTGGTGCTCATTGCCCAACTGTTCATCCATTCTTCTCTGAACAATAAAAACAACACCAACAACAAACATACAAGATTAACTCTCTCCTTACCAGCTATTTTTAGAATTTTACCCTAAGCTTTACACTCGCCCAACACAAAAACAGATTTTTTTTCAAACAGATGAGCGACGGGTATAATCTAATATTTTGTTCAAAAAAATTAGCTCTGCAACACAGTGTTTAGTTTTTATATCTATAACTATAACAAAATGAAATCAGAATAAGAAAATTGTTGGCTGCGTCGTAACGAATGTGACGATTTTACTATGGGTGGTAAGGAGAGGGTTAACAAGCAACCAAACAGACAGAACAATGAAAGAAGAACAATTTTAATTTCTTCTTTCCCAGCCTAGTGAAAACAACTAACGGATTTTTCCACACATGATGCGAAATTTTTTTTTTTTTTTAATCTTTTGAACACTGTCCCTTTGTCCAATGCACTGAAGAATAATTCTTAGAACAAGTCAAATTGTTTTTTTAAAAATTACGCAATTGCTGGTAATATGAAAATAGGAATATAGATAGAATGAAGTTGACGTCACTCGGGTCTTTGTTATTGTTTGTGCCATCCATATTTATGAGTAGTTCTAACTAATAAACCGTATTAACCAGACTATAAAAGTTCATGGTTACACATAGTTTTATGTGTTGGTCCGTTATACTTCCGGATGGCAATGTCGTGAGCTTCTTGGCCAAGCGCATACTATCTATATAACTATCGCCCCATCAGTCCGGGTAAAAAGTAGTCATTCAGAACCATTAGGCTCGTAAAGTCTGAGTTTATACCAGTTTATATAGCGCGGCTATGTGGTCTTGTGGTATGACGCTCGCTTTCGGATCGGAAGGTCCTGGGTTCGAGCCTCGCGCTCGGCGCATAGTTGAGTCCTGGGAAAGGCTCTTTATTCACATTCTCTCACCGTACTCAGGTGTAAAATGTAACCTGGCCGTTAACAGCGTTGTCTTTGTCCGATAAATTGTAACATCGCCTAACAGGCGTCATGTCCCGTCCTACATGTTAAATGTTGCTGTTGACCAGGGACCCCTTGTAAAGCGCTTTGAGCACATTTAGTAGATATTGCGCTATATAAAGCTGAATTTAATTCATTTAATTAAAACGGACAATGGTTGCAACCCCCTGAATCGGACGCTACTACTTTCCACCAGATCTAACTAGCCAAGTTCCCTAATTTCTGCTCGGTGGACAGAGGGTCAGGAAAAATCTCGAACTGCATTAGAGATCGCTCTCAATAATTACTTGTTCTTTCTTACAAAATCACATTGAATGCTGATTTGAATAAGTATCTGATATAATGAAACTTATCATTTTATTTCCATACTAGAATTTCATGAATGAATGCCTGTGATGTAGTATTATGTCTTTAACAATTTATCAATTGAGGGAAAAATAGTTGAATGTATATAGAGTCAGAGAAGAAATAATAATGTGATGGAGAGAGAGAGAGAGAGAGAGAGAGAGGCGAGAAGAGATATAGAGAGGGGGAAATGAGAGAGGAGAAGGAGTGAAAATATACGGATAATATGCGTTTCTGTATGTGTCTGTATTATATATATATATATATATATATATATATATATATATATATATATATATATCTCGTATAATTTGTGTGTGTGTGTGTGTGTATTGAGAGAGAGAGAGAGAGAGAGAGAGAGAGAGAGAGAGAGAGAGGGAGGGAGGGAGAGAGAGAGTGGTCGGGGGAAAGTATGTGTGTATGCCAAAGGGACCAACTGAACCATTATATTATATGTAAATGCATGAAATGTTGAATTATGTATGTACATAATACTTACCTAACATGGTGTGTGTCTCGCCAAGTTTATACTCTATGTGTATACTTCATGCCATGTTAATGATATTCATTGAATGTGTTGTGTTTTCGGTAATCCTTATGAAATTAATTGTTTGT
>NC_088369.1:42690970-42695970 GCF_034508935.2 Berghia stephanieae
ACCCATTACAAAATTACTGTAAATGTTGTAAAAACATCATCACGGCAAATCTACATTATTTCATCACAATACCATACCATTACCATTCAAGCAGTCTATTTTTACTCACCAGAAAGTCCTTCATGTTGGTTAACCAATCACAGTCAGGAATGCATGATGACCCTACATCCGTCATTGGACGAGGGTTCGCTGGCACCGCGCTGACGATTACGAGGAGAAACACCAAGGAAAGGGCCAAACCTGTCTTATCCATTTTAGTTTCAGACTATTTTAAAAGATTCAAAACACAAACAGCGACTAACAGATTGGTTAAAATCTACGCGACCCGTCTCAGTCCGCCTAGGTTAAAATGAACACTGAACAGGAGTACAGTATACACAATTAAAAAGCATAAAATACGCTTCACGCTTCACTGAGCAAGGTAATGAATAGTATTGAAAATCGGGTCACGAAACAACCAATGCTGTGCGTCGATGCTGTGTATGTAATGAAAACAAAATAGATAGAACGAAGATAATGTCACCTAGGTCTTTGTTCTCGGTTTATGCCATCCATGTTTATGAGTAATTCTCACTACACTATGTTAGTAACCCACACTGTAGACTGACTCCGACGACCCGGCACTGCCGTCTTCTGCCGTCTTCCGGATAAACGCGTCGGGCATGGACAAAATACTAAGGAATAAAGTAAAGAGAAAAGCCGCGAGACCTACCGTAGCCATCGTTATGTTATAATAGCCTGACACTGAAATCCAAAAGGACTGGCAGTTTGACGTCATTAAATTAGTTGGTTTTTGCACGGCCTAGTGAGTTGTCGTTAGTAGAGTGCTCATGGCAAGTTATTTCATTGGTTGAACTATTGAATACAACTCAAGATTTGTTTTGTTTTTTGCGGCCAAAGACTGGCATTTTGACGTCATTTTTTGGTCAGTATCAGGCCATAACTTAACGAAGGCTACGCTGACACTGACCAAAAAATGACGTCAAAATTCCAGTCTTTTGCCACAAAAGAAAACAAATCGCGAGTTGTATTCAATAGTTCAACCAATGAAATAACTTGTTTCCATGAGCTCTACTAACGACAACTCACTAGGTGGTGCAAAAACCAAATAATGACGTCAAACTGCCAGTCCTTTTGGATTTCAGTATCGGGCTATAACATAACGATGGCTACGATCTTGGGGCTCTTCTCTTTATGCTTAGTATTTTGTCAGTCTAGCAGGGTTCTCCTATGTGTGAAATGACAATATTGAATGAGATTATCGGGACATCTGATAAACGGGGACATTTCTTTTTTGCAACAAACTTTCCCGATTACATATATCTCATTGCTAACTGATTATTAATTTTTAAAAATATTCAACTGTGTCACAAAAACAACAACAACCATGATTTGATACCGTTCAGTTTTTGAAAGCAGAAGTCGAAAAAAATAAAAATGCAGAAAACAAGTTGTGTATTTCTCGTGTTGTTTTTGTTAGTTGTGACACCCGTGCCTTCTGACACCCTTCCAATGATGAAGTCGTTGTGTCCCCGCTGTGTGGAGCTTAACAAGTTTAAACAATTTCCTGTGAGTAAAACCTTATGCTATAAACACACATTTATATCTCTACGTTTTAAAATAATCTTTACACGATATCTATGTATATTGTGCGGCTATGTGGTCTAGTGGTAGGACACTCGCTTTTCGGATTTGAAGATCCTGAGTTCGAGCCTCTCGCTCGGCGCATAGTTGAGTCCTTGGAGAATGCTCTTTACTCACATTCTCTCACCGTACTCATGTGGAAAATGAGTACCTGGCCGTTAACAGAGTTGTCTTTGTCCGAAAAAAAAATGTAATATCGCCTAACATGCGTCATGTCCCATCCTACTTGTTAAATGTTGCTGTTGGCCAGGGACCCTTTGTACAGCGCTTTCAGCACGTTTAGTGGATATTGCACTATATAAAAGCTCAATTTTTTAAAAAAATTATTTTTATGTACCAGCTCCTTCAGAGTGCATAACAACAGAAACGGATTTGAATAGGTTTGAGAGACTTTTTATAACAAAGTTCGCAGCTTCTTAGACTAGTTCAGATCTGTTTTCTGTTCTTGTGTTTAGTAGGTCCCAATATAATTTAATGAAACTGTAAGACCTGTACATTTTTATGTAAAATATATAGTATTTAATATATATGTATTTATAGTATTTACAGTTTTTAAAAAAGATTATGTGGGTGAAAAGCCTAAAAGAGCTTCCTGATTTTAAATCAGATTTTATAAAGAAAACATACATGATCTAAATTCAGTTTTAATTGTTATCTATATACTTTTCTGTTGTTGTTCTAGTTGTTGTTTTTATATAAAATATTTAATGTATATTAACAGATAATAAATAATTTACTCAATAATATTATGTCAAAATTAATTAATTCACACACAAAAAAAAGAGAAAAAGAATGGAAATCCCCAAGGGGGATGACTTTGCCCGGAGGCAGGCGTCACTGGCCCAAAAATCACGCCAGATTACAAGATCGGTTAAACAAAATGGTATAAACATTAGATAGAAAAAACCCTTCATTTTATCATCCAAATACTAGATAGAAAAAAAATTATCATTTAAATGGTATATATATATATATATATATATATATATATATATATATATATATATATATATATATATATATATATATATATATATTAGATAGAAATAAAAAACATTTATTTTATCATTCAAACGGTATAAATATTAGATAGAAAAAAACAATTTTATCATTCAAATGGTATAAATATTAGATAGAGAAAAAAAAACATTTATTTTATCATGCAAATGGTATATATATATATATATATATATATATATATATATATATATATATATATATATATATATATATATATATTATATTAGATAGAGAAAAAAAAACATTTATTTTATCATGCAAATGGTATAGATATTAGATAAAGAACAAAATATTCTATCATTCACATTACATAATAGTAGTAGTTATTTCAAAATTGGTATGAAATAAAGTAAATTAGACTAACCCAGTTGTTTTTATTGAGGTATTTATTTTTTTAACGACTCATATGCTTATAAGTCGTAACTTATGAATTAGAAACTGCAATAAAACACTTTATCTTTTTCCCTATTAAATGTTTAACATAAAAGACAACGATATTGAAATATTCTGGATTAATGTAATAAATGGTGAGTTTTTATTCGTCCATTCAGCATTGCAACCAATGAACGCATCCTAGATTCTGTATCTTGAAACGTGGTGACTAAGTTTAATATGCAATTAAGAACTTCCTTTTTTTGTGCAAATAAATAAACATGAGCGATCAATTAAAATTGTAGCCTTTTTATTTAATTGGAAATAAAGTTTGCTCAGTATTTAAGACTTTTGACTTTTAAAACCAATTTTACATTGTTGTATTGATATTTATTTTTTACATTAAAAGTAGGCGAAGTGGCCGAGTGGTTAAGGCATTGCACTGTGACCCGGAAGGAACCGGGTTCGAGCCCCGCTTCAGGCAATTTCGTTTTTATTCCTTGAGCAAGATTAGTAACCCCCCAATTTGCTCACTTGGACAACATGGGTGATTCCTTTTGACATCAGACATCTTGTTTGATGAGTTATCTATAATATTCCTTCGTGGAATGCTCAGGCGATGATGTCTTCTGATGTCGTGGCGGAAAAGGCATAGTTTTTATTTTTTTTTAATACATTCAAAGATGTGTAACAACTCCGTAACTGATGAATGACAGGCTATTTGAGATTTTGTAATTGTGTGATATTGTATAAAACATTTAACAATTAATTGTCACCAAATTTCGCATGGTGTTTACAATTTTGGCTCCAAGATAGTTTGCGTCTACTATGAAATTGATTTAAATAACAATGTAAAAATTGCTGTGATTATGGAATGAGTAAAAATAGGATTCAATAGTCTGATGTCACGTCCGCCCCGCAACGAGTAGGTTGGTTCTAAACAAAGAAAATCGGTACATTTTATTTTTCATGCTGGCTATAATTTTTTTCATATGTCTTGTGATCAGAATGTATACAAGTCAAAACATGATCAGATTTATAATGTATTTTTCCCCTGGATACACTTTTATGGACGTGGGAGAAGTATTTCAAAAGGGCGTCCGCCATTGTCCCGATAGTTTAGAACCAGTTATTAAGTTACGATGCGTCATTACGAGTGAAATGACGTCACGACTGTGAACCTTATTGTTTAACAGGGCCTACTGGATTGGGTGGGAAGAAGTTTGCAATATACCAGCGTCTAATTCAAAGGGTTACAATCAATTTGGGCAAGGTTGGATGGATTTATATAATAGTTGTAGTCACGTGACGAATTGTTACTGCTTATAATTGTAAAGTAACAACAAATAGTATTATAATATTAGTAATAATAAAATATTGTGATATAATAATAAATCATTGAAGGGTGACAAAAATATTTTGGTAACACTATCTTCATTTCAAAACAACCAGCAGTCTTGAGTTAGATATTGGGTTTCACGTATTGAAACTAGATAGAAGTTCAAAATAAAAATGGAGAAAACACGTTGTATTTTTCTGGTAATGATGCTCTTAGTTGTGACACCCGTGCCTTCTGACACTCTTCCAATGATGAAGGTGTTGTGTCCTGAGTGTGTAGAGCTGGATACGCGAGTGGATGTTCCTGTAAGTAAAATATTATTCTTCCAATATATTTATATCATTGCGTGATAAACTATTTTTTCTTTGAATGATATGTTACAGTGAACGACATAATCAGTCGGATGGTGAAAAGGTTTAAACTGAGATATTGCCAAGTGTAGTTAGAAAGTGAATTTTTATCCACAATGAGTTCTTGCCCTAAACGATTAAATAAACCTTTTTTGTACATCTTCGGGAAATAGCAAAGCCTAATTTCACTGCTAAATATTTTTTTACAGCCAGTCAAGTTGAAAAAGTATGAAATTTGAGAAAAGTTACTGGATACCTTTCGCATAATCTGACCA
>NC_088369.1:42700970-42705970 GCF_034508935.2 Berghia stephanieae
GTTTGTGAGTTGTTCTCACTAAACTGTATTAACCAGACTATAAAAGTTCATGGTTACACAGAGTTTGTGTGTTGGTCCGTTCTACTTCCGGATGGCAATGTTGTGAACTCCTTGGCCAAGCGCATTCTATCTATATTCAAAAAGCCATCAACGTACTAAGGTCTAGTTTTGGGATCACCAAAAAGTCTCATCCAGACACATGCACAGGATCCAAATAAAAGGAATACATTCAAATGTTTAAGAGATGTGTTGTTTTGTTGTTTTTTTTTTCGTTTTTTTAAAACACACATGACTATCAGTACATAAACTTGAGCTTTAATGTAGCGCAATATCCACTAAACGTGCTCAAAGCGCTTTACAAGGGGTCCCTGGCCAACAGCAACACATAACATGTAGGACGAGACATGACGCCTGTCAGGCGATATTACAAATTTTTGGGACAGAGACAACGCTGTTAACGGCCAGGTACTCATTTTACACCTGAGTACGGTGAGAGAATGTGAGTAAAGAGCCTTCTCCAAGGACTCAACTATGCGCCGAGCGAGGCTCGAACCCAGGACCTTCCGATCCGAAAGCGAGTGTCATACCACTAGACCACATAACCGCAGAGATGATTTGCAAGGAAGAAAATATCACCTTCCAAAAGTTACACTTTACGCTTGACTGTTTCTTCTCAGCCAAGGACTCCGACCAGGGCATGGAGAAAAGAAAGCAATCTCATTCCAAGACAAAGACAGAGAAGAGCCTGGATAGAGACAGTATGCGCTTGGCTAAGAAACTCACAACATTGCCATCCGGAAGTATACCGAACCAACACACAAAACTATGTGTAACCTTAAACGTTTGTAGTAGTCTGGTCAATACAGTTTAGTGAGAATTACTCATAAACGCGGATGGCAAAAAACAATAACAAAGACCCGAATGACGTCAACTTCATTCTATAGCATATATATATATATATATATATATATATATATATATATATATATATATATATATACATATATATAATGCAAATTTTCACTCACATTTTTTTGGCCGAGACGACTCATTTCTGTGTTTTTTACACTTCTTCAGTCGGCGTAATCCATTGTAATGTCCGAACCCAACAACACCAATACAAATAAAGACAACTGTAACTGCAGAAAGAAAGACAATTGCCCTCTTAAAGGAAACTGCCAAAAAACCGCCATAGTCTACAAAGCCACCATAACCACTGATAACACCGCAGCACAATACATCGGCAGCACAGAACCCTCATTCAAAACACGATACAACAACCACAAAGCCTCCATAACACATGAAAGCAAAGCAAAAAGCACCAAATTAGCAATGCACTATTGGGAACAAATAAACACACAAAAAACACCAACAATAACCTGGGAGGTCGTCAAGCAAAGCAGCCCCTACAGATGCGGTGCTAGAAAATGCAATTTATGCCTGACAGAAAAACTGGAGATTTTACTACACAACTACAGAAACAATAGCACCTTAAACAAAAGATCTGAACTGATGACAATGTGCAGACACTTTAACAAATTCAAGCTCAAAACGCAAAAGGCCAAATAACCCTCCCCTCCCCCCCCCCTTTCCTCCCCCCTCCCCCCCCCCTTTCCCCCCCTCCTGACCCCATTATACCCCTCCTCCCCCTCTTCCCTCCCCCCCCGCGCATCCCCCCCCGCCGCAACCACATTCCACTACAATATCACACACACACATGTACACACAACACACAACACACCTACACGCATGCACACACACACACACACACACACTCATAATATAAACATGAGAGCACATCACAATACACATCAACACTAATCACTCGTCGGAGAAATATTTCATCAGGGCGTCCGCCAGTTTTCTGATAGTTTAGAGCCAGTTACAAAGTTACCATGCGTCATTACGAGGGAAGTGACATTACGAGTGTTGAAGGCTATTACCCACCAGCTCTGTCCACGAGATCATCGTACCACAACGCAAAACTGTGTGTGACCTATAATGTCTGTAGTCTGATAATAGATAGAATTGAGTGAGTGAGAACTAATCACCCACTTGGCGGTCTAAAAACAATAAGAAATAGTCGAGAAATTTCAAACTTCATTCCTTTTATTGATGCTATGCGTTTAGGTAAAATACTTATACATACGCCAGCCGATATAACGTACTAAAAAAAAACGATGTGTAATCTTAACCGTTTAAAGTCTGATTGATAGAACTCTTGTATGCGCAACATAGAACAAATAATTTCAAGCCACAACAAAAAAAATATTTTAAAACCACCGACAAGAGCAAAACCCACCCACCAGAAAATGCAACTGCAGAAATAAGGAGCATTGCCCGCTAAACAAACAATGTTTAGAATCCAGTCTAATATACCAAGCCACAGTCACCGAAACTAAAACAAACAAGCAGGAAAACTATGTAGGACTAACGGAAAATGATTTCAAAACAAGATACAACCTCCACACCTCAACCTTTTGAAACACCAACAAAAAAAAATCTACAATACTCAGCGAACACATTTGGAAATTAAAAGACAAGCTAGACCACAGCATTTCATGCCTGGAAGAAAAATATACTATAATCAAACACCCTCATGAAGCCACACTCAACACGAAAAATTAGATATCCAACAGCTGCCCACATAGTCGAAAACATTTACTAATCAACTACAAACATACGGAACCACTTCAACAAGCAACAACAACACACAACAAACCAAAATCATGTAACACACAGTCCTGACGATGGCTGGAAAGCCTGAAAGATCGATGTAGACGACTCAATAATTCGCTCCATTGTTACATGTCGAGCACTATTCGTACCATATGTGTATCCAACACGATTATATATATATATATATATATATATATATATATATATATATATATATATATATGAGAGAGAGTTTAAGTGTCCCTAAAGTATTTAGTTATATACATTGCATTATTCTTTACATACGTACCTATTGTCTTACTTCACAATTCTCACTCTGCTTATCTTGACGTTGGTACTTCTTACTTTCGTTATACACAAACCATTGTATTCTCTCTTACCACAATTCATCCAACTATTGATATCAAATCTCTTTTCACTTACTTTTGGTGATCGTCACTGTGCATTGTGACGCAATTTTTAGGTAATTGTCAGAAAATAATTTAACAAAGACAACGGTTTACTATAACTTGAAATGTTGCACTTTCAGTTTGGAAAATTTTGAGTAATTTACTTTCTTATTGCAAAACCGTCATAAAGGGACAGTTTCGTTTGCAACAATTGTTCCCAATTGTACAGTTTTTTGTAGCAAGTGATTGCTAATAATAACCATTGAACCATGTCAAACAATTTTGATAACAAAACAACAAGCTCCGGTGTGTTGCTATTGCGTTTTAAAATCAGAAGTCGAAAGGAACATGGAGAAGACAAGTTGTGTTTTTCTGGTGTTGTTTTTGTTAGTTGTGGCACCCGTGCCTTCTGACACCCTTCCAATGATGAAGGCGTTGTGTCCCAACTGTGTGGAGCTTAACAAGTTTAAGGACTTTCCTGTGAGTAAGATTTAAAAAGAGATATCAGTATCATGTTTTTCAAAATCTTTAAGTGATTTTTGATAACATTTAAAAGGGCTTCTCAATACTCTTCAACAGTCACTTCCTTCCTAATGACGCAATGTAACTTAGTAACACTGGCTATAAACTATCGGAACAATGGCGGACGCCGGATGAAATATTTCTCTGGCTAGCAGAAAAGCGTATCCAGAGAAAAAAATCCCATAAATTTGATCATGTTTTGACTTTTACACATTCTGATCACAAGGCATATGAAACGTTCTAGCCAGCATGAAGAATATAAAGTAATCATTTTCTTTGTATAGAACCAAGATTGCCGCCGGGTGCGTGATATCAGACTACTGAATCAAATTGGATTCAATAGTCTGACGTCACGCAACGGCGAACAGCCTGGTTCTAAACAAAGAAAATCGGTACTTTTTATTCTTCATGATGCCTTGAACTATTCATATGTCATGTGATCAGAACGTATAAAAGTCAAAACATGTTCTACTTATACTGGCAATGTCGTGAGCCTTTTAGCCAACCGCATACTATCTATAATGAAATGGATGAAAAAAATACCATGTAATGGATAGAATGAAGTTGACGTCACTCGGGTGTTTGTTTTTGTGTTTTTTTTTGCCTTCCCCGTTTTTGATTAATTCTCACTAAACTGTATTCACCAGACTATAGATAGTTCGAAGATGACGTCACTCAGGTCTTTGTTATTGTTTTTTGCCATCCGCGTTTATGAGTAATGTTCGCTGAACTGTATTAACCTGGCTATAAACGTTCAAGGATACACACAGTTTTGTGTGTTGGTCCGTTATACTTCCGGATGGCAATGTTATGAGCTTCTAAGCCAAGCGCATACTATCTATAAATGTTAAAGGTTACACATAGTTTTGTGTGTTGGTCCGCTGTTCTTCAGGGTGGCAATGTTGTGAGCTTCTTAGCCAAGCGTGCAGCATCTTTTGTCTGTTAAAATTTACTGAGAACTACTCATAAAAAAAGCTGGCTAAAACAATAACAAAGAGGCGAGTGACGTCAATTTTGTTCTCTCTACAGAATTTGATTCAAGTCTGATGTCACGTCACCAAGCAATGGCGGCCATCGTGCTTCTAAACAAAGAAAATCGGTATTTTTTATTCTTCATGCTGACTAGAACTTTCCATATATCATGTGATCAGAATGTGTAAAAGTCAAAACATATATCAGATTTATAATGGGTTTTTTTTTCATCTGGATACGCTTTTATGCTCGTCGGAGAAATATTTCATAAGGGCATCCGCCATTGTTCCGATAGTTTAGAGCCATTTACTAAGTTACCATGAGTCATTAGAAGGGAAGTGACGTCATGACTGTTGAAGCTATTCAGGATGTGTTCATTGGTCGCAATACTGGAATGGATTAAAACAATACTCACAATGTAATACATTAAACCAGAAC
>NC_088369.1:42710970-42713470 GCF_034508935.2 Berghia stephanieae
TAAAGAATCCGTCTGCCTTGATTTGGGATCGAACTCCAGGCCTCTATTGTCTTTAAGTCAATTACCCACCAGCTCTGTCCACAAGATCAGTCAGTCGTACCACAACACAAAATTGTGTGTGACCTATAATGTCTTTAGTCTGATAATAGATAGAATTGAGTGAGAACTAATCACCCAATTGGCTGTCTAAAAACAATAACAAATTGTCGACAAATGTCAAACTTCAGTCCTTCTATTGATGATATGCGTTTAGGTAAAATACTTACACTTTCGCCAGCTGATATCACGTACTAAAAAAAAAACGATGTGTAACTTTAACCGTTTAATGTCTGATTGATGCGCAACATAGAACAAATAATTTCAAGCCACAACAAAAAAATATCCTAAAACCACCGACAAGAGCAAAACCCACCCACCAGAAAATGCAGCTGCAGAAATAAGGACCATTGCCCGTTAAACAAACAATGTTTAGAATCAAGTATAATATACCAAGCCACAGTCACCGAAACTAAAACAAACAAGCAGGAAAAATATGTACGACTAACGGAAAATGATTTCAAAACATAATACAACCTTGACGCCTCAACCTTTAGAAACACAAACCAAAAAACATCGACAAAACTCAGCGAACATATTTGGAAATTAAAAGACAACGAGTTAGACCACAGCATTTCATGACTGGAAGAAAAATATACTATAATCAAACACCCTCATGAAGCCACATTCAACACGAAAAATGAGATGTACAACAGCTACCCACATAGACGAAAACATCTACTAATCAACTACAAACCTACGGAACCACTTCAACAAGCAACAACAACACACAACAAACCAAAATCATGTAACACACAGTCCTGACGATGGCTGGAAAGCCTCAAACATTGATGTAGACTGACTCCAACATCGTGATAAATATTACAATAATAATTCGCTCCATTGTTACATGTCGAGCACTATTCGTACCACATTTGTATCCAACACGATTGTATATACACACACACACATATATATATATATATATATATATATATATATATATATATATATATATATATATATATAATGCCATATCAGTTTGGAAAATTTTGAGTAATTTACTGTCTTATTACAATACGTGATAAAGGGAGTTTTATTTACAACAATTGTTCCCAATTATACAGTTTTATGTAGCATGTGATTACTAATAGTAATCATTGAACCATTTCAAACAATTTTAATAACATTATGCTGGTGTCAAAACAACCAGCTCGGTGTGTTACTATTGGGTTTTAAAATCAGAAGTCGAAAGGAACATGGAGAGGACAAGTTGTATTTTTCTGGTGTTGTTTTTGTTAGTTGTCACACCCGTGCCTTCTGACACCCTTCCAATGATGAAGGCGTTGTGTCCCCGCTGTGTGGAGCTTAACAAGTTTAAGGACCTTCCTGTGAGTAAGATTTAAAAAGAGATATCAGTATCAATTTTTTCAAAATCTTTAAGTGATTAATAATATTTAAAAGGGCTTCTCAATTGGATTCAATAGTCTGACGTCAGGTCGCCAAACAACGGCGAGCAGCCTGGTTCTAAAGAAAGAAAATCGGTACTTTTTATTCTTCATGCTGGCTTGAACTTTTCAGACGTCATGTGGTCAGAATGATCACATGATCAAAACATGATCATATTTATAATGTTTTCTCCTCTAGATACACTTTTATGCTCGTCGGAGAAATATTTCATAAGGGCGTCAGCCATTGTTCCGATAGTTTAGAGCCAGTTACTAAGTTACCATGCGTCATTACGAGGGAAGTGACGTCATGACTGTTGAAGCGTATTATCACTATATCAGCGTCAGGATGAATTGTTTGTTTACAGAACGTGGTAGAAATTCCATATGAAGGCACCACTTCAATAACTATTTGTAAATATACTGACTTGCTCACTATGGGGTTGATCTATATTACCTTTCCATGTGCTCGGGGTCATTGGTCACATTGCAAAATGTGTTCAAAGTGACCCACATAATGAAGAGTGTTCACAGTTTTCGAATCATCCAATATCACAATATGCTTCAATAATCGTAACGTCACTTCCCTCTTAATGACGCATGGTAACTTAGTAACTGGCTCTAAGCTATCGAAATAATGGCGGACGCCCATATGAAATATTTCTCCTACGAGCATCAAAGTGTATACAGAGTTAAAAAAAACCATTATAAATCTGATCATGTTTTGATTTCTAAACATTCTTATCACAAGACATATGAAAAGTTCTAGCCAGCATGAAGAATATAAAGTACCAATTTTCTTTGTTTAGAACCACGATGGCCGCCATTGTTGGGCGACATGGCATCAGACCATTGAAGCCAATTCTGTAGAGAGAGCAAAATTGACGTCACTCACCTCTTTGTTATTTTTTTCCCAGCTTTTTTTATGAGTAGTTCTCCATACATTTTATCAGACAAAAGATGCTGCAGGCTTGGCTAAGAAGCTCACTGTTCTGAATATTTACAGATAGATAGAA
>NC_088369.1:42720970-42745970 GCF_034508935.2 Berghia stephanieae
GAGTCAAAATATTAACGTTGTCATTGGTCGGTTGCTTTACATGTATACTGATTGTAAACAAATTCTGATCACGGCGTTGTTTCCTTGAATACGGCAATTTACACACATTACTCCACTCGACAGGGGTTTAAATGAGTACCTAGCTATAGGGAATTACAGACAGCATGTGAGCACCAGTAGAAATATAGAAAAAATGTCAGCAGAACTGAAATAAGAAAGAGACAATGGAGGTGAATTGAACACACCCTTAGAAATAATGGCTCCATTATAACAAAGACAGTATTGGATTGGAACTCTGGGGGCAGAAGATCAAGGGGAAGGTAACTGATAGTGCGGGGCGGTCCTTGGCAAGCTTAAGGACCACGGTCCTACGGTCCCTGGGAAATGAAAACCGCAAGGACCGGCCCTAGGACCGGCGGTCCTTTTCGACATTGAACATTCCTGAGAGACCGTTTTGACCTTTGGGACCATGGGATCGTTCATTCTTGAACCGTTAAAGACCGCTACACGATGAAAACCGTGGTCTACAGGAGTAAAACACACGGAGTAGTCACACTCATTTCAAATTGTAACCTAATTAGAGAAGAGGGGTGATGCCTTCTTTATTTGATCACAGTACTTCATTGTTACTTCGATAATTTAGCGTGAATAAAATTTGAAATTTATCCCCATTAACGGAGATAATGGAATCACCCAAGGCGTTGATCGAGTTGTTCGTGGCGTTTATACACACACGCAACTCCTACCCCCCCCCCCCCCCCCACACACACACACACATGAGAGGGCAGCGAGCATTGAAGAGTAAGAGAGAGACGTGAAGTTATAATAAGAGGGGGTGGATGCGGTAATAAGTAATAAGTAATAAGTGGGGTCGATGTTGACTTTTCGCCAGATCTAACAAACCCAGCTACCCATTCACTGCTGAGTAGACAGGGATTCAGAAAAAAACTCGACTGCACCCTGGATCGATCTCTGGCCCTGTGCGTATAAAGAGAGTGCTCTATCAACTGAGCTATCGGGGTCCCCAAATATTCTATTGGACCTTTTAAAAATACAGACGTTATAACTGGTTTTTTTGGAAGGAAGAAACTAATGAAACTCATATTATTTGATTAGTTAAAACACCAAACGAAATTTTAATATTATTGTATTATTTTAAATGACAACAATGCGATAGAAAGGAGTGGCGACAAGAGATGGACAAAAGAAAACAAAAAATCAGACTTGCAACTTGCTAGGTTTGAGACACACACACACACACACACACACACACACACACACACACATCTTTAGTAGTCACATACATTTCAAACAATAACCCATTAGAGAAGAGGGGTCATGCCTTCATCATAGATCATTGTCATTGCGATCATTATGGTGTAGTAAATTTTGAAATTTACCCCGTATAATGGAATCGTCCAAGGCGTGCGCCTCCTGTTCCCCCCATCTCACACACGAAAGGGCGGTTTGCGGAGTGGAGGGAGGTGGTCGTCTGCCTCTATGGTCGTCTGTGTCGTTTAGTGTATGGCAAAGGGGGGTGGGTGCGATTAATTAAGTGGGATGGGTGGTGATTGGTGGAAGATAGGCAAAGGACCGAGGCAACGAATCGCTGGGGAAGTAGTATGGCGCCAGACCGTTGAAAGGTGATAAGAAGTGAGGACCGCCGGCGGTCTTCCTCTTTGGGACCGGACCACGGTTCACAGCTAAAAGACCGTGGGACCGGTCCTCGGTCCGGTCCTCAGCGCGGCACTAGTAACTGAGAACGTGGAGAAGAATTAAATAATCTGATATACAGAGAAGTGATTATTTTTAAATAGTAGCTCAAGATAGAGAGGGGTGGAAACTGTCTGTCTGTGGCCTATACCCTGACCCAGGGTGAAAAAGGCATTGATGATTATGATGATGATGATGATGATGATGATGATGATGATGATGATGATGATGATGATGATGATGATGATGATAATGAGAGTGCCAGTACAAAGAAAAAATCGGAAACGCCTGTCAGGTGACTCCTAGTGTGTGAAATGAAAATGAATGAGATTTTCGGGAAATCTGATAAACGGGGACATTTAATTTACCTTTACAAAAACCTTCGCGATTACAGATTTCTCATTGTTAACAGAGTATTAATGATAATCATTCAAGCGTGTCAAAACAGCCACACGGATAATTTGATATTGTTCAGGTATTGAAAATAGAAGTCAAGAAATAATAATGGAGAAGACAAGCTGTGTTTTTCTCGTGTTGTTTTTGTTAGTTGTGACACCCGTGCCTTCTGAGACCCTTCCAATAATGAAGTCGTTGTGTCCCCGCTGTGTCGAGCTTAGCAAGCTTAAGCAATTTCCTGTGAGTAAAACATTATGCTATTTTTTTATATATGTATATATAGTATGCGCTTGGCTAAGAAGCTCATAACATTGCGATCCGGAAGTATAACGGACCAACACACAAAACTGTGTATCCATGAACGTTTATAGTCGGGTTAATATAGTTCAGTGAGCATTACTCATAAACGCGAATGGCAAAAAACAATAACAAAGACATGAGTGACGTCATCTTCGAACTAACTATATCTTTTAAGTTTACCAGACTATAAACGTTCAATGTTACACACGATTTTGTGTGTTGGTCCGTTATATTTCCTGATGGCAATGTTGTGAGTTACTTAGCCAAGCGCATAGTATCTATAGATGTATGCGCTTGGCATAGAAATTCAAAACATTGCTACCCGGAAGTATAACGGTCCAACCCACAAAACTATGTGTAACCTTGTACTTTTACAGTCTGGTTAATACAGTTTAGTGAGAATTCCTCATAAGCAAGGATGGCTTAAAACAAAAACAAAGGCCTTTATTCTATCTATAGATAGTATGAAGTTGACGTCACTCGGGTCTTTGTTATTGTTTTTTGCCATCCACGTTTATGAGTAATTCTCACTAAACGATATTAAACACACTTTGATTACACATAGTTTTGTGTATTTGTCCCTTATACTTCCGGATGGCAATGTTATGAGCTACTTAGCTAAACGCATACTATCTATAGATAGTTCGAAGTTGACGTCATTCAGGTCTTTGTTATTCATTTTTGCCATCCACTGAAATCCAAAAGGACTGGCAGTTTAACGTCATTATTTGGTTTTTGCACTGCTTAGTGAGTTGTAGTTAGTAGAGCTCAAGGAAAGACGTTATGTCATTGGTTGAATTATTGAATACAACTCACGATTTGTTTTCTTTTGTGGCAAAAGACTGACATTTTGACGTCATTTTTTTTTGGTCCGTGTCAGGCCATAACTTTACGAAGGCCACGTTCAAACGCACATCGTCTATAAGGATTCGGAAGCAACACTGAACATGTAGACGGTATATTTTGGGTTAGTGACTCAAAGATTATTAAATGTTAAATCAACTTTTAGCATTGGGATCACCCCGAGATAACACGAGACGAGACGATTGGCGACACACATGCAGCACAAGCTCGCGGCCAATGTTGTAGAAAAACTTTGAATTATGACCAATTCTGCTGCTTTATGGCCTTGTGGTATGACATTCGCTTTCGGATCGGAAGGTCCTGGGTTCGAGTTTCGGGAACATAGTTTGTTGAGTCCTTGGAAAAGGCTCTTTACTCACATTTTCTCTCCGTACTCAGGTGTAACATGAGTACCTGGCCGTCAACAGCGTTGTCTTTGTCCGAATAACTGTAATATCGCCTAACATGCATTTTATCCCGTCCTACATGTTGAATGTTGCTGTTGACCAGGGACCCATTGTAAAGCGCTTTCAGCACGTTTAGTGGATATTGCGCTATATAAAAGCTGAATTTTGTTGGATTTTCTTTTTTTGGGGGGGGGGAGGGTTATGTAGAAAAACTTAGAAATTATGACCAATCCTGCTGCTTTATGGTCTTTTGGTATGGCATTCGCTTTCGAATAGGAAGGTCCTGAGTTCGAGTTTCAGGAACATAGTTGAGTCCTTGGAAAAGGCTCTTTAAACACATTCTCTCACCTTACTCAGGTGTAAAATGAGCACTTGGCCGTCAACAGCGTTGTCTCTGTCCGAAAAATATTGTAATATGGCCTAACAGGCGTCAGGAGTAGTATATTGAGAGCTGAATGACTAGAACCAGATTAAAAAGATGGATGTGGATGATTGGTGTGATTTTTTTTTTACCTGCTAATCGATATTTTTAGATCTATTATGTATTGATTTTAGTTTGATTATGTATTTATAAGGACTCATTGTTATTATTTGTTATTGAATCTTTATTCAATTCCCATTTTGAGTTCGATTATATATCGAATGGTCAAATGCTTTATAATAAGTCCGTTTCGTACACCTGAGTCTAATGACTCATAGTTATTGATTAAATATACAATTATCTAATTGGCTATTAGATTGTATTTGACCTAGTTTTCTGATACTAATGCTTATTGAAATCATTTGATTGGTTCGATATTTTTAGATCTATTATGTATTGATTTTAGTTTGATTATGTATTTATAAGGACTCATTGTTATTATTTGTTATTGAATGTTTATTCAATTCCCATTTTGAGTTCGATTATATATCGAATGGTCAAATGCTTTATAATACGTCCGTTTCGTACACCTGAGTCTAATGACTTATAGTTATTGATTAAATATAGAATATCCCTTTCTTAATTCCCAATGGGAAATGTGTCTTTAGTGTCTGGTCCAAATGAAGACTGACATAACCAAGGCATCAGCCGCAGCTCAGCGCCGTAAAAATGAGGTAAAACAAGGTAACTTGTTAAATACCACGCAGCGTAACGGGTAGTCGAACTTGAAACCTTTAAGGTACGAAGCAAGGACCACGCCGCTCGACCACGCTATCGTATAAGGAGTGTTTATTCAATTCCCAGGTCTGACTCCTGGGCTTAGAACTTTTTTTTTTAAAGAGAATTATTATACACTTTCCCATGACAAATATCTACAAATCTCATTAGTTTTTGAGCGTGTTTCCACACCCACATCTGGAACACATTTACCCTCCCTGCTTGAGAGTTCACAGGCTTTATCGCCCTCTCGTGTTTATATTTAGATAAACCCGTTTTCAAACAACCTCGAAGATTAAATATCGTGAGAAACAGTCTTGGTATTCGTTTTCTTTCTTACAACTGCACCTGGTGGCTTATTTTACGTTAAAAGTCAAAACCCTACGTTCTGTCTGCTTTTTAAAATTATTATTGTTTTTTTGTTTTGTTTTTTTAGATGTTCTCTCGTTTAAATACTGGTTTGTAATACAGTTACATTATTATCACCAGTCTTCTGATCGATAGGATAAAAGTGCACTACCTAACCTCTAGAAGGGAACATCAATTGGTAGAGCTCTCGCTTTACACACAAAAGGAGTGGGTTCGAGTTTGTTTGTTTTTGTTTGTTTTTTTTATTCCCCTATCCATACAACACAATGATAAGGTAGCTAGGTCTGTTGGACCAAGCTGAAAGTACTTTTCGATAGTCTAGCGTCCTATCCAAAGAGTGACAAGCAATTTATTACGTGTTGTTTTTTTTTAACGATATAGAAATTCTCTCTCTCTCTCTCTCCCTCTCTCTCTCTCTCCTCTCTCTCTCCCTCTCTCTCTCTCTCTCTTCTCTTCTCTCTCTCTCTTCTCTCTCTCTCTCTCTCTCTCTCTCTCTCTCTCTCTTCCTCTCTCTCTCTCTCTCTCTCTCTCTCTCTCTCTCTCTCTCTCTCCTCTCCCTCTCTCCTCTCCCTCTCCATCTATCTATCTGTCTATCTCTATTATACATAGAGTTGACGCTAACCGAGTTTCTGTACTGTTTATCGAACATAATCCGAATCCTCTTTCAGACTCGTTACTAGTTAACACCATACTTTCAGACACGTCCTAAATATACCTCTTTCATTCAGAACCTGAATTTGAACCTTATCCCCTTTGGTTTCTCGTTCTCGTCTATATAATTTTTTTTCCAGGCGTCCGGTAATTTCGGTTAGAGGAAAATTAACTTATATTTTATATTCGTGAGAAAACAGCACTTAAACCTGATATTCTAGGTCAGAAGCTTCTTAAGCACTTTATAATAAACATCTGTGCTATCGTTTTACTTTTCTCACGCCCTTTACAGCTGTAAAATTCATTACGATGGCGCCGTAATTCATTACGATGGCACCGTTCTGTCGTTGAAAAGTTCAAACATATGTTTACATTTCATATTCCGCGTAAAAAAATAAAAACACTTTAAAAACCAAACGTAACCAATCACTTCAAAACGGTGTTAAGCTTGGATTAACCTTTTGTGTATAATTGAATTTTGAACCTGTTGTATCAAATTTGAGTTAAAATAAATGCTTTTGTTGAGGAAATAGAGTTTTGTAAGTTAAATTTCAAAATAATAAACTTTCCTAATTTTGACTCTTTTGACGTTAAACTCAATTTTCTTAATCTTGTTCATTCCGATCTAATACCGTTTTGAGATGACGGTCATAAAGTCTTAACCTTGCTCTGGGTATTTTCCCATCGTTTGATATAACTATTCCCGCGCTTATGGAGTCAGCGTTTTTTTTGGCCACGCCTACAACGTCAGCATTTTTTTGCCCAGTCTTGTAAAGTCAGCATTCTTTTACCCTATAAATTCAGCTCTGCTGTTCGTTTTTTCCATTCCACTGCAGCGAGCTTGCCTTTTCCGTTAAAGAAATACAAGTTCGAAGTGATTTCTTCTATTTTTTGTGTGTTTGAGTTTTAATTAACTTAAATTTATTTTCTATTTCAATTTTCTTCACGATGGAGCCTGTACCGATAGGAAATAGAAATATTCACATAAGTGTAGGTGAGTTTAACGGTATCCCCAAGATACACATACGTTATTACGGGAGTAACGACGACGGAAAACTTCTACCATCGAAAAAAGGCATTGCCTTAAATAGAGACGAGTGGAAAGCATTACTAAAATTGTCGAGAAAAGTGAACGATATATTAGCAAACCAAGACGAAAATGAAGAGGATAGCGACGAACCATCGACAAAGAAACTGAAACCTAAGAAAAGAAACAAGAACATGTAAATTGTCATTATCATCATCATCGTTATCGTCATCAACATTTGTTATTAAAGTTAGGCATTATTGTTCTGAGGAATACTTCTATCGTCCGATAAGTTTATAGCTTTGAACAAAGAAAGAATTGAAAACTTTGTTAAAACTATCAAAGAAAACATACGACATATTGACCAAGGAAGAATAAAAAAAGACAGCGATGAATCGGCAACTAAAAAAAAAAAAGAAAACAACAAGAAAACATGAAGAAATAGTCCTCGTCATTACCATTATTATCGTCATCAACGGTAGTCTGACTGTTTTATTTTAGGATGTGTAACACTTTCAAAAAGTTTTACTTTTTTAACAATCTGTGATATGTGTTTGTTTTTTTTGTTTTTCTTCTCCTTTAGAAGAACTTTAATATGGAAAACTTCATTCAATTTTCTAAAAACCACTTAATGAAGCATATATACGCTATTGATATTTCAAACTGCGAAGGATGTCGTATTTTCGCACCCAATCAAATGGCGCATGATTGTTTGATGCTACCCCATGAAGATAAGATTGTGCGATTTTTCGAAGAAGCATTTGACAATACAAAAGAAACTGTTACGACTAAACTTAAACCAGTGTTACAGGCATTACTGCTCGAAGATGTTGTAGGCACAGAGGAAGCCGTTCGTCTAGTGTGCTTAAACAACGACCCTGAACCCTCATCGATCGACGGAGAAAATCGTGAGTTAAATGATAAATAGCATTATTATTCAAATGAAAAGACATCGCCTTTAAAGATTACATTTGTGTCTTTTATATATAAAATATTTTAGTTTAATTATTATTTTAGTATTTTTACCTCTTTTTAAAAAAAAAACAAACAAACAAACAAACAAAAAACAACTTCTTTTTGTCTTTTATTTATTTAATTATTATTTTTTTATTATAGTAGTATGCTTGTTTTCTTGTTGTTGTTGTTTTTTGTTTGTTTTTTTTTGTGTGTATTTTTAGGTAATTGTGATAAATATTCAATATTTAGTTCAATAGTTATATATAGAACTCTCTTAATACATTTGAGTTATAATAGGATTGATTTTAATATTATTATTGAAATGTTTAAATGTTTGTATCCAAATTTATCTAATTACCCTATATGTCTCTTCATAACGCTACATATTTCGACTAAAATAAGTCGTATCTTTTTCAGAATTTGAGGACACTCAACAACCATCATCAAAAGCTACCGAAGTCATTGAAATCCTATCGGACAGCGATACAATTGAAATCTCGGATACAGAAGATCAATAAATCCCCAAATGATAAAAGGAGTGAGCTGACCCATCAATAGTAAGTAGCAATCTTCTCTTATTTCTCTGTAATAATTACTTGTATATATACATGATGACCAAAATCAAAAATTGATGTATTTTTATATTTTATTTATAATTTTTTTTTGATCTATCTTAAACTATCTTTGATTTTTCTTTTTGTTTAATTCATTCATTCATTCATTCATTCATTCATTCATTCATTCATTCATTCATTCATTTTTTTTTTTGTAAATGTATGTATTTATTTATTTGTTTATTTATTTATTTACTTTTACAAATTGTACTATATGTCTTTACTTGTAAGATAAACAGTTCTAGTTTTAAACTAAACCATATGTTATTTTCAGAACCGGAAGAAACCCATCGATTATACAAACGAAACCGGAGCCTCCCCAACAGTGGTATATTGACAGCGTGTAAAAAACAAGGACAAGTCAAAATCTGAATGAAGAATTTTTCAAGACTCTTAAACAGATCGTCTAGTGATTAACAGTGAGATAATATTTTTTCTATAGTTATTTTTTTTATTTATTAGTTGTTAGATATGTCTTTCATTTAACTTTAAAAATTTTTACTTTTTATTCTTTTTTTTTTTTAGCATTTTCCTCCCGTTCTTTTTTAAAAAACAAAAACAGAAAAATTGTTATTTGATTATAGTAGAATTGTATATTTATAGTTAAGTTACCAAGCATGTACATCTGTGAAATTTGTGGCATTAGTTTTAAATTATTACATAATTTAATTCGTCATAAACAGAAACATGACAATTCTATAGTACATACTTGTTCGAAATGTCAAAAGAACTTCTCTAGGAAAGATAGTTTACAAAACCATCAAAAAAACGTAAAGTGCAGTTCACCATAAGAAAAATTGAAAGAAAAGCAGTTTAAAGAACAAAATAAAATACAAGAGAACGAACAGAAGTTAAGAAAACAAGAGCTTAAAAAACAGCAAAGAATTTTTAAGAAACAACAGCGTAGAGATAAACAAAAACAAAATCGTCAACAACGACGTGAACAACAGCAACAACAACGTCAACAACAAAAACAAGAACAAAAAGGAAATAAAATACAAAAACAGAAACAAAATTCGTCAAGTTTATTGTCTACGAGTTATGTAGAACAAACCGAAGAAAATGAAACTGTATTGCGGTTATTAGAAAAACATCGTGAATCTATTAAGACACATTTTTTAGAAGGGATTTTTCAGTCCGTGTACACAATAGAATGGGGCTCTCCCTATATCCTTCAACAACTAAAGGAAATTTTCAACAGGCAAAGCGTTAGATTCAAAATCAATTTTAGTCATTCTTTTCTTTTGCAAAATCAAGAAAATTCGGAATATCGTTTTTTCCACGCGTCTATTAATAATAACAGAGCATTAGAAATTCCCAGACTTATTAGTAATTGGAAAGATTTTGAGGAATTTATTGAAAATTTTAGTAATAATGATCATTTGGAATTTGCCCGTCAGCATAGACCAGATAGTCGTTTCAGGGTTCAGGCTATTTTATCGACCACGTTTTATATCAATAAGATGAAAGAGTTTCCTATTGGTTGTTGTAATGTTAACATTCCCGATTCTGTTAAAAATAACAAATACATATATACTCTACAGTACAATTATAACAGGACCAATGATTTTTTCAGCGATAATTTATGCTTCTTCAGATGCTTATCTTTGGCTCGAGGAAAACGGGTAAATGACTTAGACGACTACACTCTCTCCTTGTTTAGCTTGTATACATCAACATTTCCAACAACATATCCGGGTATAAGTATAGGAGAACTAGACAAAATTGAGAAGTTATTTGAAATAAATGTCATTGTTTACAAGTATGATACGGATCATGTTCCCAACCGATATGTAGTCTTTAGGAGAAGTGCAAACTCTTTTTCTAATACGATGTACGTTTTACTTGTCAATAATCATTTTTGTTATATTAGGAACCTCGAAAGGGCTATTAAGATATTTGGTTGTTCTCACTGTAGTAAACTCTGGACAGAACATTCGAATTTGTTACGACATGAGAAAGACTGTAAAGGGGATGCAACTAAATCTAGGTACCCGGGTGGAATTTTTCAACTTCTTCCAACAGATTTAGAGAAATTAGCAGATGCTGGAATTTCTATTGATCCCGATTACGTGTATCCTTTTAGGTGTACATTCGATATCGAGTCTTATTTTAATAAAGATAACTTACCCGAACCGAAAGCTCAAGCAAACCGAACAGTGTATCACGCCAGACACTTACCCATGTCTATAGCAATCGCTTCAAATGTTCCAGGTTATGAACAACCCGTATGTTACATATCCGAAGGTGATCCTCAAAAGTTAGTAAATCGTATGGTAGACTACTTAGAAGAAATTAGCATTCACGCTTTCACTATTCTCAGTGAAACAACATTCAAAAACACATACGAGCAAATAGGTGATAATCAGAAATTGAAAGCTGTTTTAGATAAATATCTACATCAAATGGTTGTAATAGGTTTCAATTCTAAAATGTATGATTTAAACGTTCTTAAAACTTACCTTGTGAAGAAACTAATGAAAACAGAAGATTTCAAAGTAGTAAAGAAAAACAACAGTTTTCTTTGCATTTCGAACGATAAGCTAAAAATTTTAGACGTTTGTAATTATCTGGCCCCGGATTCAGTTACTCAAATTTTCTTCAAGCCTATAATGTAACCGAACAGAAATCTTTTTTTCCTTATGAGTACTTTGACAGTCTAGAAAAATTAAAGGGAAACGTCACTCCCACCTATATCAGCATTTTTCAGCTCGTTAAAAAATTGCACCATCTCTCAAGAAGACTACGCTTACTGTGAGAAAGTATGGGAGGAACAGGGAATGAGTACAATGAAAGACTTTTTAGTTTTCTACAATATTCGTGACGTAGGACCAATGTTAACGGCTATTGAACGCATGACGCAATTCTATCAAGAGCTAGGTTTAGACATTTTCAAACAAGCGATATCGATCCCAGGGGTTACGTTAAGATACCTGTTTAAGACCATTCCTAGAAATGTAATATTTTCATTATTCAACGAAAAGCATAAACATCTTCATCAGCTTTTAAAGTCCAACATCGTTGGTGGACCGTCGATTATTTTCACACGTTTCGTAGAAAAAGGTAGTACATTGATCAGGGGAGATAAACCCGTGCCATCTTTAAAAGGTTATGACGCTAATTCCTTGTACTTATACTGCCTTCAGCAAGATATGCCTAGTGGTTTATTTGTCCGACGACGTAAAAGTAATGAGTTTAAATCTGAGAAAACAGACAAGTTTGGACAGGCAGCGTTCGAATGGCTCGAATGGATGAGTCATATACAAAGGGTGCCTATTCGTCATAAATTCAACGGAAGGGGAAAAAAATCTAGGTCATGAAAAACAGGTCAAGGTCGATGGGTATGATGAGACGAATCAAATTGCTTACGAATTTCAAGGTTGCTTCTATCATTCTCATTCCTGTATTCAGGAAAAGACCATGATATGTAATGAAACATTTGAACAAAGAAAACAAAAAACAGCGCATAAGAATGCGTATATTAGAGATATTTTGGGAATTACTCTGATAGAAATCTATGAATGCGAATGGAAAAAAATGAAAAAAGACCCTAGAATATCTGCCTTTTTACGGAAATTACGCCCGCTTAATAATAACTGTTTTAAGAAAGGGACCCGCATCACAAAAGAATCGATACTGTCCGCGGTTGATAGAGACAAAATTTTCGGTTTTGTTCAGTGTACTATCAGGGTCCCGAAAGACCTTTATTCTTATTACGCAGACATGCCACCCATCTTTAAAAATACCCTCGTTGCACGAGAAGATATAGGTGAAACCATGTGTCAATACGCCGTGAAAAATAACCTATTAAGACAACCTCGACGAACTCTGATTAGTAGTTACCATGCCGAAAGCATATTGCTGACCACACCGTTGCTCAAATGGTATCTCAATCACGGTCTCATTGTAGATGATATTCAAGAAGTGATTGAATATATGCCAAGTGCATGCTTTTCAAATTTTGTGCAAAAGGTTTCAGACGCTAGACGTGAAGGCGATCGTAATCCTGAAAATAGCATCTTAGCCGAAATCATGAAATTAATGGTAACTCGGCTTATGGTAAGACTCTCAAGGCGCTTGATAAACACACGACAGTTTTATACGCCGAAGTTGAAAATGTTGTATCAAAAACCATTAATAGCCCTTATTTCAGAAAAATGACTCCGTTGACATCGACTTTACATGAAATAGAATCCGCAAAACGTACCGTTCTTTGGACGCTCCCCATTCAAATTGGATCATTTGTGTACTCGTACGCAAAACTTAGAATGCTACAGTTTCAATACAATTTCATAGACAGATTTATTCCAAGGGCCGATTATCAACTTTTTGAAATGGATACCGATAGCTTATACGTTGCATTTTCCGACTGTAATATTCAAAGCCTCTTAAAACCGAACTTGATTGATGAATTTTACAAACAGTATCATACGTGGTTTCCGAGTATTGCTTGTCCTGAACACATTCGAGAGCTAGTTGAAAAACAAAGCAACTTTTCACCATATCCTTGTTGTCGCGTACAGCAAAAATATGACAGACGGACACCGGGTCTCTTCAAGCTAGAATTTGAAGGAGACGGGGGTGTGGCTCTTTGTTCGAAGACCTATATTTGTTTCGGAGAAGGGAAGTCTAAAACGAGCTGTAAGGGTTTATCAAAGCGATTGAATGAACTCACAAAAGAAAAGTACCTCAAGGTTTTGCAAACGCAAAAGAGTGGTGTGGGAGAAAATAAGGGTTTTCGTGTACTAGACTCGGACGTATACACATACACACAACAGAGAGCTAGTCTATCCTACTTTTATATAAAGAGAAAGGTTTGTTCAGACGGAATCAGTACAGAGCCTCTTCTGGTGTAACAACCATGGACCCGCGTTTCAAACATCCTTTTACATGTCTCATCGCCGGTCCTTCTGGGAGTGGTAAAACTGTATGGGTCACAAAATTTATTGAGCATTTAAATCAGATGATGAGCCCGCAACCTGAAGAAATTATATGGTGTTATGGAGAGTGGCAGAGAACTTTTGAAGCGTTACAAGGGATAACTTTTATAGAAGGGATACCAAAATCTTCCTTTTGGGATGGAACCCAACACCGTCTTGTGATACTCGATGACTTAATGGCCGAAACTGATGACAGCGTAACTAAACTATTTACAAAAAAATCGCATCACAATAACATTTCAGTGTTTTATCTTGTACAAAATCTTTTCTCAAAAAATAAAGAACATCGCACTATCAGCTTGAATGCTCATTATATCGTAATTTTTAAAAATCCACGTGACCGTTTGCAGATCGTTCAGCTGGCAAAACAACTGTATCCCGGAAAGACAATTTTTTTACTAGACGCATTTAAGGACGCAACAGACGTACCTCACGGTTATTTGGTGATCGATCTTCGACAGGATACACCTGACCATCTTCGTGTAAGAACAGACGTTTTTTCTCCTGAAAAACAAGTTGTTTATATCCAAAAGTAATGTCTGCGCGTGTAAAACGTAACGTTTCAATGTTGAAACTTCTTAGAGAGGCTAAACCCAGAGTAGCAAAAGCAGTTTTA
This sequence comes from Berghia stephanieae, assembly GCF_034508935.2. NCBI lineage: Eukaryota > Metazoa > Mollusca > Gastropoda > Nudibranchia > Aeolidiidae > Berghia > Berghia stephanieae. The sequence goes on from NC_088369.1 coordinate 42,734,942, forward strand.
AATGGAGCGTTACCGGATCTAATCAATACGTTATGCGAATGTGCACTGAATATATTACGCGGTAATCTTCCGCTCAGTCCAGTACAAAAGAAGCGTTTGATCAGACACAAGAGAAGTTTAAGACTTTTATCAAAAAAAGGCTCTTCACCATCTCGACAAAAGAAGCTTTTACAAAAAGGTGGTCTATTAGGTGCCCTTCTTCAACCTGTCTTGGCTACTTTAGGTGGAATACTAGCGGGTGGTTTATGAGATGGAGCATGCCAAGAAAATGGTATTGGTGGACCAACGTCTCTTGGACTCAATCCACACCCGAAGAGAATCACCGATAACCGAACCGTCCACAGAAAAGCTTTGGGATCTTGATCAGCAGATGAAAGATATTCTAACGCGAAAAGATACGAACTCAATCGAAAAAGCAGAGTTGTATCAACAAGTGCTGTGGAAATTCTTAAAGCGGAAAGATGAACGATCACATCAGATGGTAACTAAGACCAATCCTCAATCAATAAGAACACATGACCCAATAGAACACGACACTTTAACAAAAGATATTATTGAGAGCGTACCTATTTCGTTGAGAAAGAAAGCGGAGAGATTATTGGATTATCTCAAAAGACACACAGAGCTTGAATGGAACCCGAGAGGGGAGATTAAATATCGAGGTAATATCATCCCAAATTCAAACGTTCTTGATCTAGTCAATGACGCACTCCGCAAAAGAAAGTCTGTCAACCCTGAAGGATGGGAATATTTTGCTCGTGCTCTGCAGGAATCCAACGTCCCACGTGATCTCATCGGTCATGCTGACAGGTGGGCGTATATTAGACAACGTCCGTCGAGGAATTTAGAAACGGTTAAACCGGAGAGAACATCTGCCTGGGTCTCATTCAAATGAAAGGAGATAAAACACTACGCGCTCGCTATTACAATCCTAATCAACCGGGATCTTATGGCGGTATTAAACCGTTAAAGACTGCTACGAAACTTAAAAAAACTGTCGTCAGCTCTTGGCTTTCTCATCAAGACGCATACACCCTTCATAAACCCGTTTGTTACAAATTTCCGCGTCGACGGATTATTGTAGGTGGAATAGTCCATCAATGGCAGGCTGATCTCATTGATGTTCAACTATTGAAATCGTACAATGACGGGTACAGATACATTTTGACGTGTATCGATGTCTTCAGCAAGTTTGCGTGGGCTGTTCCTATAAAAGACAAAACGGGAGAAACGTTAAAAGATGCTTTCAGGACTATTTTAGAGTCTGGTCGAAGAACAATCCGGCTCCAAACCGACAAAGGCTCCGAATTTGTCAATAAAAGCTTTCAGCAATTTCTGAAGCGGAATGGGATTGATTTCTTTACTACTGAGAACGAGGATATTAAAGCTGCGGTAGTTGAACGATTCAATAGGACTCTCAAAGAAAAACTGTGGCGTGTGTTTACTCGTCAGAACTCTCCTCGATTCAAAGACGTATTACCCAAAGTAGTGAAAAGTTATAATCATTCTTATCATAGGAGTATCAAGTTACGCCCTGTTGACGTAACAGAGAAAAATCAAGGGGACGTATGGAACACATTGTATTTGGATGATCGACCTAAAAAGAAAACTAGTGCAAAACTCGGCGATCGTGTGAGAATAAGTAAAAGTAGGCGACTGTTTAAAAAGGGCTACCTACCCTCTTGGACCGAAGAGTTATTTACAGTGACAAAATCCATTTCAACAACACCTAGAACCTACCAAATTACAGACGATGAGAACGAATGCGTTCGCGGAAGCTTCTATAAACAAGAACTGCAAAAAGTTGGTGCAAAAGAAATCTACAGAATTGAGACCGTCTTGGATAAGCGTAAAAGCGGACAAGAACTTTTGGTGAAGTGGGTCGGTTACGATTCATCATTTAACTCTTGGATACCAAAGTCTTATCTTCGTGTTTACAATTAATTATCATCCTTGTTGTTTTTTTGTTTTTTTTTATTTTTTTTTGGTCTTGTTTTTTATTTTTTTTCCTGTTTTTTTTTTGTTTTTTGTTTTGTTTTTTTTTTGTTTTTTGTTTTGTTTTGTTTTTTTAATTTTCAAATGGAAGGATCCGAAAGTGAAAGTAATAATCCCAACAGAAATTCATCTTATTGGTCTATGTTTGGGAAACGTGTCCCTAGAGGGGAGATCGTGTTCTTGTGTCAGATGATGATTGTGTCGATTGTTGTGTCTGTATCATTATATAACTTGACGCGTGACGGAGAAACAGACAGACTATGGGTAGCGCTTCTAAGTAGTTGTCTCGGTTACGTTCTTCCAAATCCAACACTGAATAAACGAGTTTAATCATGTCTTATTTAGTCTTACCTTCTAATAGCAGCATGAGCTATTTTCCGAATAATTCTCCAGGGCATTATTTTACAAAACTACCCAGAGTGTTAGATTTATCGACAGAATACGAAGTCGGTTTATCAGAAATATTATTCAGTAACACGTATAACAACATCCTTGAGAATGAAGCATTTTTCGAGTTTAGAGTTACTAACGACAGCGAACAAGATACCGTACTCATCCCATCGGGTTTATACGAGTCACCGGATGAACTGGTTAAAACGATGATCACTCATATAAGAAGGAAAATAAAAAAGAACCACGAGGGTTTCATCAAATTTTATTACGACCGTGCAACTCGCAGAGTAATGATAAGGCTATATAAGGAAGGAACTTTTTTGCACTTGAGTTCGACATTGAGCAATCTCTTGAATATTCCAAATCATTATTTATACGGTCCAACGTCTGTGTCGAGTGAAAGGCCATTACATCTAAACGTCGGATTCGAAGCAGTATACGTATATTGCAACCTCGTTCAACCTAGAATAGTTGGGGATAGCGTCGTACCTCTTTTGAGATGCGTACCGAGCGGAAATAGAAGCAAAGACATAGTTCATCATATTTTTGAGAAACCTAACTATGTTCCTCTCAGACTATTTAATTTTGACACGGTTGAAATCCTTTTAACCAACGACAAAGGCGAACCTTTGACATTTGCTTCAGGGAAGTCTATCGTGATACTTCATTTTCGAAAGAAGAGATTCGATGCGTAAACAGTCGTCATGACAAAAGGGATCGTGTTCAAATCCAATCAAAAAGGTTACGATGATTATTACTGTACTCAAGCAGGACGTGGTCTACCCGTGTTTGTTGGTGGAAGACATCAAAGAGGTCGAGGGCTTGGGAGTATCTTTGGTGGTATTGCAAGATCTCTGTTTCCCATCTTGAAATCGGGCGCTAAAACATTATTAAAAGAAGGTGCAAAAACCGGTGCCCAAATAGCATCTGACGTCATTTCCGGTCAGAATGTTAAAACAGCTTTAAAACGACGCGCGGGGGAGAGTGGGAAAAGATTACTCAACAGAGCCGTGGGTGGTTTGACTTCAACTTCATCGCCGCCGCCGCCGCCGCCACCCGGACGTGTGACTCGGCGTATAAAACGACGACGACCTACTCAGACACGACAAAAGACCAGGAAGAGACGTAGGAAGAACGTAGCTCAAGACATTTTTGGTTGATTATCATGGCTTTGTTACATCCCTATTCCGCAGAGAGTGTACACAGCGGACTCGATCTGTTCTCATTACCCGTCACCCAGACTGCTGTTCAGGATGGTTTGTTTGTGGAATACCATCCGATCTCTACTTTGTCGAGTGGAGGTCCGATCGAATTTTCGATCAGCGGGGGGACGTCAGACTACTTGGATTTGCATAACACATTTATGCACGTACGCGTTAAAGTAATAAAGGCGGATGGAACTAATTTAGACGCCGATAGCAATGTTGCCTCTGTTAACACCTGGTTTCATGCCTTGTTTTCACAAGTGGATATGACTTTGAACGATGTTCTGGTGACGTCAAGTGAGAACGTTTATCCTTTTAGGAGTTTTGTAGAAACAATGTTGAATTATGATCAAGGTGCGAAAAGGAGTCACCTGACAATGGAATTTTTTCACGAGGACACCCCGGGTAAACTAGAAATAACGGATAGTATAAATGCTGGCTTCGATGCACGGAAAGAGCTGGTGAAAGAGAGTAAAGAAGTGGATATGATGGGAAAACTACATTTAGATTTCATGCATCAAGAACGGTATCTAATTAATGGAGTTGATGTAAAGTTGAGGCTTATCCCGTCTAAAGATGCTTTCCATCTCATGACCGATGCTGAGGGGTTTAAGAGTGTAATTACACACGCCTCGTTGTATGTTAGGAAGATTAAATTAAACCCAGCCGTGGCCCTGTCACACGAGAAAGCACTTCACATCGGCAATTGTAAATACCCCATGAAACGCGTTGTCCATAAAACCTTTTCTATTCCAAAAGGAAATTTAAGTGCAGTGCAAGATAATTTGTTTTTATCGCAAACCCCGACTAAGATCGTACTGGGTCTAATCGAAAGCACTAGCTTTAATGGAAATTACAAAAAGAATCCTTTTAATTTCCAGCACTTTGATCTGTCCTATCTAGCCCTGTACTTGAACGGAAAACAGATACCGTCCAAAGCACTAACTCCGAATTTCAGTAGTAAACAATATGTCAGAGCTTATCACAGTCTTATGCTAGCAGCTGGACTGGTTAACAACGATGCCGGAAATGGAATAGATTATAATGCTTACTCTCAGGGTTGTAGTCTTTTTGGTTTTGATCTGTCACCATCGCTATTAGACGGGAACCAGTTTGAACTGGTAAAAAGCGAGTCGCTTAGACTAGAACTTAAATTCTCGACCCCACTAGCTGATCCGATCATTGTGTTCTGTTACAGCGAATTAGATAGTGTAATAGAAATTGATCGCACTCGTCAGGTGATCACTGACTTTTCATCATGAACAACGTAGAAATCGAAACGATGTTAAACGGACACGTTAGGGCGAGACGAATTTTTCGAGGTGTTTATCCTAAAGATAGACTTCCGAACAACCCGAATTCTCGTCAACCCGCTGCGTACATTATTAACACAGAGTCGAGTTCCGGTCCCGGAAAACATTGGGTATCTGTGTATTTTAACGGGATGGGAAAGGCAGAATATATGGATAGTTTCGGGTTCCCGCCTTCTGCGTATCCGACAATTCAAAGATTTGTGGAAAACAATAGTCGAAGCTGTAAACACAACCCGCGTATTATTCAGGGTATAACCAGTTCCACATGTGGTTTGTACGTTATATATTTCGTGTTGAAGAAAAGTAAAGGTGAAAGTTTGTCAAAACTTTTATCTATTTTTAATCCCTATCATTTTCGTATGAACGATTTAAAAGTGGCAAGAGCTGTTACTCATTTATCCCGAGGCACCTTGGTTGGATAATCTTAATTGGAATGTTTGTTGTTTAAAATAAAATAAAAATAAATAAGATTCCTTATGATAAAATTTATTTCGTGTACACGAAACAAGACATAATTCTATTTACTTTATACCTTAATATATGATTTTTAAAATGAAGAAAATGATGATGATGATGATGATGATGATGATGATGATGATGATGATGATGATAATGATGATGATTATGATGATTACAATACAATTGATAAGCATTAACCGTTTGCTTTTGATTGCTTGATCGCTTATGAAATTAAGACTTGCTTTAAATTGTTTAATTACAAATATTTTGTTGTTGATGATGATTATGACGATGATGAAAATGATGTTTATGATATATATGTAACATTGCTATCCATTAATCATTTATAAAAAAAAAATGTTTAATGATTGAGTGTGTGAATGATCATTTTATAAGATGTGTATGGTGTATGAAAGTGTTGTTTATATTGTTTTGTTTTTTTTTTATTTGTTTTTTTTTTCTTTCGTTTGTTTCTATGATCTTTTGTTTTATCATATTTTTATAATTCTATCATTATTATTATTATTATTATTATTATTATTATTATTATTATTATTATTATTATTATTATTATATTATTATTATTATTATTATTATTATTATTATTATTATTATTATTATTATTATTATTATTATTATTACATTTCTATTTAGATCGTAATCTTATTTGGTCAAGTTTTGTTGTTTTTGCTTTTTGTTTTTTATTAATATTTATAGAAAATTATAATGACGATTTAAAAGCTTGATATGTGAATGTGTGAATGACCTGAGATCATTATTGTATAAGGTGTAACTGGTGTGTGAAAGTACATTGCTTTCGATGTTGTGAAAAAAATAAAACAAAATGAATTTTATTCACCAATACATGGTTTTATGTCTTTTTTTTTCTGTGTCTGTTATGGTTTTTGTTGTAAAAGAAGATTTTAATTTTATTATATGGGGAACTACTTTTGTTTCAGTTTCGAAATGTTCACATTAAATTTCAAAGAAAAATTAGCATAAAAAAAGAATCCTTCGAAACTGTAACAAATTGTTGGGTAATATAATTATAAAAGAGTAAACAATACAAGATGAAAAGATATCGCTTCTTTTATTCAAAACATAAAAAATGATTCGAATCATCAATATGATCATTAACTCAAAAGATAATTGAGTTGTTCGATTACACTCCAAATCACAAAGTAAAACATCATGGGGAAAAGTACTCGATTCGTCCAACGATTGACGGGCGAAATCTCCTGTATCATAGAGGGCCACCCACCGTTTGTCTTAATCCAGCTGCTGAGTTTTTTGTCCACATATGAACCCACAAATAAAGCAAAGTTTTCTCTATCCGGGTGAATACGGAGTACACGCTTAATGTAACATAAAAAAACAATGATTCTACCCCAGCTGATCTGAGAGAATAATTCGTCTGCGACGATATACAATTGTTCTCTGGTTTCTATCAACGGACAGGTCGATAAATGTTCGTGAATATACTTATCATAACCTGCAATTGCTTTCTGATAACGATCATCTATCTGTTGATCGAGAAGCAAATCTTTCACAAAAAGTTCCATTTCAGTATCAGTCAAGACAAAAGTACACGAAGTAAAACACACATGAGACGCATTATCCAATACCTTTCTGGTATAATCTGACGAGGCATCGCTAACCAACCACCGTGTGATTCGAGCCAATGATTAAGTTTTTTCTCAAGATGAAGACTAACGATCTGAGAAAAATTTTCCCTGTCTGGATGACGTAAAGCTACTCTTCTAGCGTAAGCAATTAGAATCACTACCCTTTTCCAGTTGATATGCTGCTGAAACAATGTATCAATCACCGAGCAAAAACCCAATGGGTTATTCAATACTGGTTGTTGAAAGAGTGATTGATGACAAAGATGAAAACATTGATCTATCACGGTTTTAACACAATGGAACATTTCATCTGGTTCTACATTGAGAATTAATGCTTTCACAAGACCACTCATTTTACGATGACACTGTCCCGACAAAAATATATTTCAAAGAACCAATCAAACGGACGAAACTATGACAATATGATATCCAATCAAGATTGGAGAATTTGAAAGAACCAATCAAAATGATTTAGACTACCGGCTGCTCTGAATGACCTTGACCTTTTTTTTTTGCCGCGCTGCTGTGCGGCTGACGCCTGAGCTATTTGCCCTTTGACCTTTGAGGGAATCAATGGACTTTTAATTGATTAAATTAATAAGTCATTAGACTCAGGAGCAAGAAACGAATTTAAAAGAACAACGCGGCTCAGCGTTATAGTCCTTGGACTGTACTGCGTGACCTCAATTTGCGCTGCGGCGCTGCGGCGCGGGTGAACCAGTCGGAACCTAAGAACACCGGGATATGATCCTTTTAGCCATTCAATCAGCTGTATAGCCCTATTATTACGCAATTAACCATTCGATACATAATCGATGACAAATCGAACACTCAATAAACACACGCGCTCATCTTACTGATCAAAACAAACAATGCGTATTAACAGTTAACAAATAAGAAGAAGAAAAAAAAAACGTCCAAAGTATCAATCAAACGGAATGAGAACTAAACATTGGTATAAGAGATGATGACAACCAATCGGATACTAGATATTTGAACTTGTAGGTTTGAAAGAACCAATCAAATGATTTCAATAAGCATTAGTATCAGAAAACTAGGTCAAATACAATCTAATATCCAATAAGATAATTGTATATTTAATCAATAACTATGAGTCATTAGACTCAGGTGTACAAAACGGACGTATTATAAAGCATTTGACCATTCGATATATAATCGAAATCAAAATGGGAATTGAATAAACATTCAATAACAAATAATAACAATGAGTCGTTATAAATACATAATCAAACTAAAATCAATACATAATAGATCTAAAAATATCGATTAGCAGGTAAAAAAACGATCACACCAATCATCCACATCCATCTTTTAAATCTGGTTCTAGTCATTCAGCTCACTATATACTACTGTCAGGTCACGTTGTGCATGTTACGTGTTGCTGTTGGTTAGGGTGTAGCCATCGTTATGTTATAGCCTGACACTGAAACCCAAAAAGACTGGCATTTTGACGTCATTATTTGGTCTTTGCACCGCCTAGTGAGTTGTCGTTAGTACAGCTCATGGAAACAAGTGGTCCCATTGGTTGACCTATTGAATGCAACTCACGATTTGTTTTCATTTGTGGCCAGAGACTGACATTCTGGCGTCATTTTTGGTCAGTGTCAGGCTATAAGTTAACGATGGCTAACTTAGGGACCCCTTGTAGAGTGTCTGGGCACATAAAGTAAGTATTGCGCTATATAAACGCCCAACTTTTTTTTTGCTTTGTTTTGTTTGTTTTATTTTTTATTTTTATTTTTTTTTTTGTCTTTTTTTAGGAGAGGGGGGGGGGAGTTCATTTTTAAAAATAATTAAACTTGTGCATATTATTATTATTGCAATATTCCTCATTGTTGTAATACAATGGTTTAACCTATATATATATATATATATATATATATATATATATATATATATATATATATATATATATATATATATATATATATATATGCAACCGTGACGTTGTATGATTTTATACATTTCGAACGAGCATAGTTAAATGTATAATAATTATTTCGTCCTCTGATTGTAACGAAGGCGGCACTGCTGTATTGTGGCACCCTGCTTACGCTGCTCTTGTCGAATTTTATCTATTGTGTGGCTGTCTTGCAATTCTTATAGCGTGTCATTTATTTCTATTCCATACATAAGGCCTTATTTTAACAGTTCGTCGTAAGCACTTTTGAATAAACACGTAATAACAATTTTGGCAAAACAAAACAAAAAAAAAAACAAAAAAAAAACTCGTCCTTCAAATATCGATCGATTTAAATGAAACCTCATCTTGGCAAACACTCTCAAACCTTAATGAAGACATCGCGAGGTCCCAGGTTTGAGAGTTGACGAGGGCCAATTAAATCGCTCGATATTTGAAGAACGGGTCTTCTGCCCAAATGTTTAAATACGTGATTTATTTTCAGAGTACCAAAATTTAAAAAAAATGTTTTTATAAAAATTGAGCTTTATATTGCGCAATATCCACTAAATTTGTTCAAAGCGCTTTACAAGGGGTCCCTGGTCAACAGCAACATTTAACATGTAGGACGGGACATGATGCCTGTTAGGCGATATTACAATTGTTCGGACAAAGACAACGCTGTTAACGGCCAGGTACTCATTTTACACCCGAGTATGGTGAGAGAATGTGAGTAAAGAGTCTTTTCTAAAGACACAACTATGCGCCGAGCGCGAGGCTCGAACCCAGGACCCTCCGATCCGAAAGCGAGTGTCATACCACTAGACCACAAAGCCGCACGAATGGATTAACCTATTAACCTAGTTAACAGATTTATTTTGCCTATAGATTATATACGTTTGACGAAGAAGCTCAGAATATTGCCATCCGGAAGTATATCGGGACCAACACACAAAACTATGTATAACCGTGAACGTTTTTAATCTGGTTGATATAGTTTAGTGAGAATTACTCGTAAACGCGGGTGGCAAAAGACAATAACAAAGACCCGAGTGACGTCTTCTTCGTTCTGTCTGTAATGTGGCGATCCTTCATTGTTTATTTGTTTGTGTATGCGTGCAATTCATATCCTGTTCGATATGGCGTCGTATGTAAAGCACATGTAATGGTAAGCGTCATCAACTGCTTTTTATATCATTTTAAAAAATCGAATTCATTTGAAAGAGTAATCTTGACCCTTTCCTTACCAACCATTTTCAGAATTTTTCCCAAAATTTCACAACCACCCAACACAAAAATAGTTTTTACTTACTCAAACAGGAAAGCAAAAAATACATTCTATACATAATTTTGTCTGTAAAATGAACTCTACAACACAGTGTCATGTTTTTATATCTATAATAAAACATGTGTCTTTAAATTGTGTGATTTACAAAAGAAATCTTAACTCACTCAACCCGAACACCGAGTCTATCCGTTGTTTACCCGGGTTACTTTTACCCCATGTCTATTTATTTCATTTTATCTGAGACAAATTATAGGCGTTAGTATCAAAGCTAATGTTTTTAATTTTTACATGTTAATGGTAGTTGAATAAAACTATCTATGTATGTACATGCTAACTGTTACTGCATTTTTGCAATATTGAAAAGTAGTAAAGATTTCTAGGATTGAGTGAGTTAATGATAAAAGTGCTGGTTGGATCGTAACGAATGTGACGATTTTCTCATGGTTGGTAAGTAGAGGGTTACGGCAACTGGAAATATCAAACATACAATGACATAGCATTTCGATGTAATGAATCATGAGTAATAATGAGTGTATGAACTTTAAAACATTGTGAACCAAACAAAAAATTGTCTTTATGGGTAATAAAGATCATATTCTCATCATCATTATCACCATCGTCGTCGTCGTCGTCGTCATCATCATCATCATCATCATCATCATCATCATCATCATCATCATCATCATCCTCATTATCATCATCATCATCATTGTCACCAGTAGAAAAACACCTAAGAATTTAGATAGTTATATACATTGCATTATTCTTTACATACCTATTATCTTACTTCACACTTTTCACTTTCGTTATCTTGACCTTTTGATTGCTTA
>NC_088369.1:42753470-42788470 GCF_034508935.2 Berghia stephanieae
ACAAAACTGTGTGTAACCTTAAAGGTTTATAGTATGGTTAATACAGTTTAGTGAGAAGTACTCATAAACGCAGATGGCAAAAAACAATAACAAAGACACGAGTGACGTCATTTTCGAACTATCTACTGATCAACTTTTGTAAGTTGAGTCTGATAAGAACATTTCATGGTGGCAGTGGTGGGATTCGAACCCACTCCTCCTCAGAGACTGGTGTAAAAGTAAGACTACAGTGGTAAAAAAGGGGAAATGATATATTCACTGCATTCATTATACAAACAAATGAATATTGTTTAGATGTAGCAAACCACTGTTTTATGAAAGAAAGTGACTAAAAGAATAAATAATAGAATAAAATTCCCTTTATTCATTCATCATCATCATTATCAATGCCTTTTTCACCCTGGGTCAGGGTATAGGCCACAGACAAACAGTTTCCATCCTTCTCTATCATCATCATCATTGCCTTTTTCACCCTGGGTCAGGGTATAGGCCACAGACAAACAGTTTCCATCCTTCTCTATCCCGAGCTAACTTTTTATCTCATTCCAGGTCTTACCACTTCTCTGTATATCAGCTTCTTTAATTCTTCCCCATGTTCCTTGTGACCTTCCCCTTGATCTTCTGCCCTGAGGGTTCCAGTCCAATACTTTCTTTGTTATAGTGGAATCATTCTTTCTAAGCGTGTGTCCAATCCACTAACATCGTCTTCTTCCTATTTCCTCTCCCACTGGTTTCTGCTGTTCTTTTCCATACTTCTTCATTTTTTTTATTATATCCATCCATTTTATTCCTATCCATTCAATAGGGGTAATTTGTCTCTAGGGAAGACTGGAATAACCCAGGCGTCAGGCGCAGTGCAGCGTCGCAAATTGAGCTAGGCCGAGGTGACTTGTTCAAGGCCACACAGCGCAGCGGCTGGTGATCAAACTCGGTACCTTTCGGATAAGAAGCAAAGACCGTCCTGCTTAGCAGTGGAAAGGAACAAAATAAATTCAAATATTTAAAAATCCATTAAATACTATATAAATGATGACGATGTAGATATTTTATACGAGAAATGTTGTATTAGTAAAATAATTAAAACCTTAAATGACCAGCATCATCCTCTAAGACCATCAGTTATTATGTCAGAAAGGTGTGGTCGCCCTTTCTCTATTTCAACAAAAACAGAGAGACACCGAAAATCTTTTTCTGCCGTCCAGTATTAGGCTTAATTACAACAAGAAATATTTATTTTATATAATTATTTCGCTGTTTACTTCCAAATAATGCTCGTCGGAGAAATATTTCATAAGGGCGTCCGCCATTGTTCCGATAGTTTAGAGCCAGTTACTAAGTTACCATGCGTCATTACTAGGGAAGTGACGTTACGACTGTTGGAGCGTATTGAAAGACGAGTATTTAAGAATTTGGCCAGAAAATTCGTCTTGCAAATATCACAGGAATGGGAGCTGCGTACGCTTATGGAGGACAGGACAGAATGGCGAAGACTTTTGGCTCATGTTGGGCGCCCCAAGGGGCGGCCTAAGTAAGTAAGTAAATATCAATCGATTTAAATGACTCTCATCCTGTTGTTGTCGTTGTTGTTGTTGTTGTTGTTGTTGTTGTTGTTGTTGTTATTGTTGTTGTTGTTGACACTGGGATATCCCAATAACTAGTCTGAGACCAAACGATGAAGTCCGCGATCCGTACAAGTGGCTATAACGTGGGTCAAAGTGGGCGTACATTTCGTCTTGGACTTCAGGTAAGCGATTATAAGAAACACATTTTTGAAGTCTTTGACTCAAAGTCATCAGGGACTAAATCTTCAGACCTCTTCCATAAGAATATATATATATATATATATATATATATATATATATATATATATATATATATATATATATGTACATGTGTGTGTATATAATATTATTTTACTTTTTCTTTGTGTGTCATAATTGGAATCTTGATGAGAGAATGTTTTTAATAGAAAATCTATTACTATGTATTTTTATGCACTATGTGTTAAAACCTATGTCGGTCAAAGGCTTCTATTAGCCTGACAACATTATCTATGAAACATTTTTAAATGCCGACAATGAATAAATATTTGAATTGAATTGAATTGAATTGAATGGGACGTATGTATTTGCGTATTTGCGTATTTGCGTTTATTTTGCACTTTGAAGGAATATCTGGTTTTCCATTGCTCTTTTGTTGGGATTTTTTTTGTTTTGTTTTGTTTTTGTTTTGTTTTGTTTTGTCCCACTCTTAAGATACATCTCTATTCGTTAAATAACAATATGTGAGATTGGATGTTAGCTTCAATTTAATATACGAAAACAGACAAAATAGACTTTCGGGTTTCCCCTTTATCACCAAAACAGGATGAATGAAACACCTCAGATGAATAAGATAATGTGGTAGTGGCGTAGTAAAGATGAATCATTCATCTTAACAAAGCCACTACTACATTATATCATTCGTCTGCAGTGTTTCATTCATCCTATTTTGTTGATAAAGGGGACGCACGAAACGTCCATTTTATCTGTTTTCGTATATTAAATTGAAGCTTACATTCAATTTCATATTGTTATATATTTCTTCGAGCTTCGAGCAGCAACATTTACATTCTCTATTGTTTATGACTCCGATCACGAATTTGTGCGATATCATGACTTACAGTAAATTCTATCAATCAGATACAATAACCATTCATTGTTACATATAGTTTTATGTGTCGGTACGTTGTATATCCGGCTGGCGTGTATTGTGAGTATTCTACCTAAACTCCGATCACGAATTTGTGCAATGTCATGACTTACAGTAAATTCTATTTATCAGACACTATAACCGTTTAATGTTACATATAGTTTCATGTGTCGGTTAGTTACAGATCCGGCTGGCGTGTGTTGTGAGTATTCTACCTAAACGCAATGTAAATGTTGCTGTTCGAAGCTCGAAGAAAAAAATGACAATCTGAAATTGAAGATAAGCTTCAATTTAGTATATGAAAACAGATAAAATGGACGTCTTGTTGATAAAAGGGAAACCCAAAACGTCAATTTTATCTGTTTTCCTATATTAAATTGAAGCTTACATTCAATTTCACATTGTTATTCTACCTAAACGCATAGCAATAATCTTTAACATTGTCCAGACTGGTCTCCGATATTTCCGAAATCTTCCAACCCATGGATTGTGTGCATTATCGACCCTGTCAACATTTCACCTACATTAATAACTGACCAATACAGGTAATGTTCAATGAAGCGTGACGGCATTCTGGCACCACCACCACTCACTGCTGAGCCTTGGATTAACCAGTTAACCGCCGTTTTCTAGAAAAAACAATTATCTAAGAATTTGGCCAGAAAATGTGTCCTTCAAGTATCGATCGATTTAAATGAATATCATTCTGGCAACACGCTCTCAAAACCTTGGATTTTCCGAAGTCCACCTTAAAGTCCCAGGCTTGAGAGTTTTTGCCAAGAGGAGAGTCATTTAAATCGATGGATTTTTTTAAGAAGAATTTTCTGGCCAATTTTTTAATATATGCTAGTTTTGTTTTGTTTTCCTCCAAAGTCCGGTGGTTAACTTGATTAAACTGGTCAATGTTATTTCTCTGGTCGGTCTCAATGACAAAACGAGAAAACAACACGCTTGGTCATTTTTGTGGGTATTTTAATGTAAGTGTTGCTGCTCGAAGCTCGAAGAAATAAATTAATAACAATGTGAAATTGAATGTAAGCTTCAATTTAATATACACGAAGACTGATAAAATGAACGTTTCGGGTTTCCCCCTTTATCAGCAAAACAGGATGAATGAAACATCACAGACAAATGAGATTAAACTCTGTAGATTCGTCTGTAGTGTTTCATTCATCCTGTTTTGTTGATAAAGGGGGAAAACTGAAACGTCTATTTTATCTGTCTAAGTATATCAAATTGAAGCTTACATTCAATTTCACTCTTTTTATTTAGTTATTTTAATAAAGTATTCTAACTGCTGTGAAAGTTCTTGTGAAGTTTTGAATAGTTTCAAAATGTTTTGATAAACTCGTGTATCTAAATGTTCGAATCGTTTCAATGTTAGTTCATGAGATCAACTGTATGTGAAGCAGGCTGATGTGAAGATATTCTATTTGGATTATAATTTTACCTTTTCCTACTACACACCAATTTGGCACGTGTTGAACGTTATGAGCGTGTAGCCGTGTATCAAAATGAATAGTTTAAATACAAAGAGGATGATTATGGACCGTGAGTTCACGCTTTTTATATATAAGTATCTTTAATAATAATAATAATAATAATAATAATAATAATAATAATAATAATAATAATAATAATAATAATAATAATATTAATAATAATAATAATAACAATAATAATAATAATAATAATAATAATAATAATAATAATAATAATAATAATAATAATAATAATAAAATAGATTTATAGTGCGCCAAACATCCCTTCATCAGGAGGGCTCTGGGCGCATAACATAGATTAACTTAATCATTAAGCCCTAACACAGTACACGAACAACGCTAATTGTACACATAATCAAAAGAAAGCCTGTCGGAATCTTTATTTATGACCAACGTGTACTTTTTTACAGGTCTGATTACCCAAATTGCTATGGTCCCATGGCCTACTAAAAGAGTCATGTACTATAGTAGGACCCTGTATGGTCCCCATTGTTGTAATAGTAATAGATGTACAGTGTTCTCAAAACAACACGAGAAATCTCCAATACGATAATGGTAATTCTTTCAGCGCTGTTATTGGCCGCACTGTGCGGCCAGAGCAGAATCCGTTCTACTGGTCGATGGCTCACAGTGCGGCGAGTCTTGAAAGGCAAAAATGATAAATTAATCCAATCCTACTTTCTACAAAAAGTACTATAAATTGAACCAATGGTATTATTATTATTATTATTATTATTATTATTATTATTATTATTATTATTATTATTATTATTATTATTATTATTATTATTATTATTATTATTATTATTATTATTATTATTGTATTGGTTGTATTACGATTGTTGTATTTTTATGGTTATTAATGGTATCAGTTTATTTTTTGGTTCCATTTACCTTTTTCCCACTTTCATGTATGTTGTCATCAAAATATTGATTTATTAGCGAAAGCCTAAGATTGAATAAACTTTTAAACTTTTAAACTTTGGTGTTATTTCTTTCAACAGAACATTCAATTGGCCCTTGGGGGTATTTTAAGTGAGATTTTGCACCGAATTCGAATGTCGCTTTGTCTTAGCTTGTCATTCTCATGCTGCCTCAATCAGGTGTCAGCCATTTTGTGACGGAAATGCGAATGTAGCATCAGCGCTGACATAGTTAAATCAAGTCCATAATGTGCAGCAATGTGGTCTAGTGGTATAACACTCGCCTTCGGATTGGAATGTCCTGGGTTCGAATCTTGCTCTGAGCGGCGCATGGTTGTATCATTGGAAAAGACTATTTACTCACATTCTCTCACCGTACTCGTTTGTATAATGAGTACCTGGCCGTTGACAGCGTTGTTGCTGTCAGATAAATAAATTGTAACATCGCTGAACAGGCATCACGTCTCGTCCTACACATTAGATACTGCGGTATGCTAATCTGTATAAAGCGCTTTGAGCAGGTTAAGTTGATGTTACTCTATTTATAAACCCAAATTTGTTTTGTTTTATTGTTTTGTTTCTGTTTTTGGTTTATTTTTTGCGTTCGGTTATCAGGCCTGCAAATTATATGATGTACATGTGGGGCTTTGTGGTCTAGTGGTATGACACTCGCTTTCGGATCGGAAGGTCCTGGGTTAGTTCGAGCCTCGAGCTCGACGCATAGTTGAGTCCTTGGAAAAGGCTCTTTACTCACATTCTCTCACCGTACTCAGGTGTAAAATGAGTACCTGGCCGTTAACAGCGTTGTCTTTGTCCGAAAAATTGTAATATCGCCTAACAGGCGTCATGTCCCGTCCTACATGTTAAATGTTGCTGTTGACCAGGACCCCTTGTAAAAGCGCTTTGAGCATATTTAGTGGATATTGCTCTATATAAAGCTCAATTATTATTTTTATACGTCACGTATGATCAAATGCTTCAAAGCAGAATTATGTCGGGGTGATACAGGTGCTAAACATGGATTTGACAGTTAATCAGAAATGTGAAATTTATTAAAAACGTCTCAAAACGGTATTATGTCGGGGTGATACAGGTGCTAAACATGGATTTGACAGTTAATCAGAAATGTGAAATTTATTAAAAACGTCTCAAAACGGTATTATGTCGGGGTGATACAGGTGCTAAACATGGATTTGACAGTTAATCAGAAATGTGAAATTTATTAAAAACGTCTCAAAACGGTATTATGTCGGGGTGATACAGGTGCTAAACATGGATTTGACAGTTAATCAGAAATGTGAAATTTATTAAAAACGTCTCAAAACGGTATTATGTCGGGGTGATACAGGTGCTAAACATGGATTTGACAGTTAATCAGAAATGTGAAATTTATCAAAAACGTCTCAAAACGGTATTATGTCGGGGTGATACAGGTGCTAAACATGGATTTGACAGTTAATCAGAAATGTGAAATTTATCAAAAACGTCTCAAAACGGTATTATGTCGGGGTGATACAGGTGCTAAACATGGATTTGACAGTTAATCAGAAATGTGAAATTTATCAAAAACGTCTCAAAACGGTATTATGTCGGGGTGATACAGGTGCTAAACATGGATTTGACAGTTATTCAGAAATGTGAAATTTATCAAAAACGTCTAAAACGGTATTATGTCGGGTGATACAGGTGCTAAACATGGATTTGACAGTTAATCAGAAATGTGAAATTTATCAAAAACGTCTCAAAACGGTATTATGTCGGGGTGATACAGGTGCTAAACATGGATTTGACAGTTAATCAGAAATGTGAAATTTATCAAAAACGTCTCAAAACGGTATTATGTCGGGGTGATACAGGTGCTAAACATGGATTTGACAGTTAATCAGAAATGTGAAATTTATTAAAAACGTCTCAAAACGGTATTATGTCGGGGTGATACAGGTGCTAAACATGGATTTGACAGTTAATCAGAAATGTGAAATTTATTAAAAACGTCTCAAAACGGTATTATGTCGGGGTGATACAGGTGCTAAACATGGATTTGACAGTTAATCAGAAATGTGAAATTTATTAAAAACGTCTCAAAACGGTATTATGTCGGGGTGATACAGGTGCTAAACATGGATTTGACAGTTAATCAGAAATGTGAAATTTATTAAAAACGTCTCAAAACGGTATTATGTCGGGGTGATACAGGTGCTAAACATGGATTTGACAGTTAATCAGAAATGTGAAATTTATCAAAAACGTCTCAAAACGGTATTATGTCGGGGTGATACAGGTGCTAAACATGGATTTGACAGTTAATCAGAAATGTGAAATTTATCAAAAACGTCTCAAAACGGTATTATGTCGGGGTGATACAGGTGCTAAACACGGATTTGACAGTTAATCAGAAATGTGAAATTTATCAAAAACGTCTCAAAACGGTATTATGTCGGGGTGATACAGGTGCTAAACATGGATTTGACAGTTAATCAGAAATGTGAAATTTATCAAAAACGTCTAAAACGGTATTATGTCGGGGTGATACAGGTGCTAAACATGGATTTGACAGTTAATCAGAAATGTGAAATTTATCAAAAACGTCTCAAAACGGTATTATGTCGGGGTGATACAGGTGCTAAACATGGATTTGACAGTTAATCAGAAATGTGAAATTTATCAAAAACGTCTCAAAACGGTATTATGTCGGGGTGATACAGGTGCTAAACATGGATTTGACAGTTAATCAGAAATGTGAAATTTATTAAAAACGTCTCAAAACGGTATTATGTCGGGGTGATACAGGTGCTAAACATGGATTTGACAGTTAATCAGAAATGTGAAATTTATTAAAAACGTCTCAAAACGGTATTATGTCGGGGTGATACAGGTGCTAAACATGGATTTGACAGTTAATCAGAAATGTGAAATTTATTAAAAACATTATGTCGGGGTGATACAGGTGCTAAACATGGATTTGACAGTTAATCAGAAATGTGAAATTTATTAAAAACGTCTCAAAACGGTATTATGTCGGGGTGATACAGGTGCTAAACATGGATTTGACAGTTAATCAGAAATGTGAAATTTATTAAAAACGTCTCAAAACGGTATTATGTCGGGATGGAACAGATGCCAAAAAGTCTAATTATAGTTAAACTAGTCAAACATATGAATTATTCATATTTAGCACTCTAAAATAGGACAATCATTCTCCTCTATAAAGCATCCAAACTCAACTTAAGTCTGATATTTCTGGCTACAAATTCAATTTTCAGCATCTTAATCATCCCGACATATACCGTTTTGAGACGAGGGGTCACATTTGTCTTTTCCTTTTTTTTTATTACAGGTTCACTTCGATCATTTTCAGCATTTTTTTTTTTTTTTTTTTTTTTTTGCCTTGCTGGAAGAGCTTCAAAGACAGCTGCCCAAATTATCACTGTCCGAATAGACACTTAGATAACCACGCCTCTCGGACAGTCGTCATACTGATGTGAACAATGGTAGTGATTGGTTGACATACCAAACTACACAGGATTTCAGATCGATGGTATGTGTCTAAGTAAAATACACAATGTTCTTATGCTTGATCAATATATAGAATGAAGTTGACGTCACTCGGGTCTTTGTTATTGTTTGTTTTGTTTTTTTTGCCATCCACGTTTATGAGTAATTTTCACTTAACTGTAATGAGCAGACTAGAAAAGTTCAAGGTTACACACAGTTTTGTCTGTTGTTCCGTTATACTTCCGGATGACAATGTTGTGAGCTTCTTAGCCATGCGCATACTATATATAGAACCAACACATAAAACTGTGTGTAAATTCAAAGGTTTATAATATGACAGAGAACATCCTGTTTTAATTGGTCACCAATCTGACGGTAAAAAAGCAATAACAATGATCAGAGAGAGGGCGATTTCATTCAAGCTATTGTTTAGAAACAATCAACTATGCTTGTCCGACACGTGTGAAGGTGTGTCACAAATTCCATGTTTTGATTGGTCAAAAATCTACTGGTTAATTGGCTACCAAATGTAAGCAGATGTTCTAATCAGATTGCCATTTGCTCTTAGTAACATTTTCTTTTTATATCCACAAATTTTAAAGGGTGTATATTGACTAATTAATATATAAACAAAACAAATCGATATATATATATAATATATATAATCGATATATATAGGCCTGAAACATTAATGTAGACTGTCTCAAACATTGTGGTAAATATTAAAATAATGTATATTTTATATATATATATATATATATATATATATATATATATATATAATATTATGATCAACTTCTACAATCTTGTTTCGAGCATTTGTTCTCATCAGGAGGTGAAATAAAAGTAGATTGCTGTGTTATTAATTAATTTCGTAAATATATAAAAGGTGTTTGTTGCTGCATGAAGATGTTAGTTCGTTTCTCCTGTTGAGTGTTGCCATGTTCGGTTTTGTAATTATTATGTAGCCTCTTTTTCTTCCAAACAGAGGTTGCAAATCTTAGAAGTGTGGGAGTACGACTGTGCTCTCGAGATGATTTTCCGTGTAATGCTGTGTTGTGTGTTATTTTCGTTGAGATTCCAAATGTGTTCGCTAAGTGTATCCACGCCCAGACACACCAGAACAAGAAACATACATTGGCCTCACTGAGTGTTCATTCAAAACAAGATACAACCTCCATAAATCCTCCTTAAAAACAAACATACACAAACGACATTCTACTTCATGAGAGCGATTGCTCGAAACAACAATATTGTAGAAGTTGATCATAATACGATTCAATAGTCTGATGTCACGCCGCCTGGCAACGGTGGCCATCTTGGTTCTAAACAAAGAAAATCATTACTTTTTATTTTTCATGCTGGCTAGAACTTTTCATATGCCTTGTGATCAGAATGTGTAAAAGTCAAAACATGATCAAATGTATGGGTTTTTTTTCCCCTCTGGATACCCTTTATGCTCGCCGGAGAAATAATTCATACGGGCGTCCGCCATTGTTCCGATAGTTTAGAGCCAGTGTTGCTAAGTTACCATGCGTCATTAGGAAGGAAGTGACGTTACGACTATTGAATCCTATTAATTATACCTGAAATATTTTATAAATAACTCATTTTATCAAAAAGTTGATCACTATTATTTCATGGGTTTTGTTTTCATAATATATATATATATATATATATATATATATATATATATATATATATATAGAGAGAGAGAGAGAGAGAGAGAGAGAGGGGGGGGGGGAGAGAGAGAGAGAGTTAGTGTGTATTCGCCTAACAATATCTTTAAAAATGACAAAGAGGTGAGTAACGTCATCCTTGTTCCCTCTAGTGATGCTCTGCGCTAAGCTAAATTACTCACAGCATCCGCGTCGGATAGAACACACCAACACACAAGACTATGTGTTATCTTGAACGTTGGTACGTTTTATCCGGCTGTCGGATTGTTGTGAGCTTTTTCGCTAAACGCACAGCATCAATAGTGTGTAGTCCCTAACAGGCAATGTGTGTTTTGGTTGTGTTGTGCAAGTCTTGTTATGGATTAACAGAATTTTCAACGTTTTTTTCGATCAAGCTTCTGTGATTTTTAAACCGAAAGTTTTTAAACGTATACATTTTTGTCAACTATCTAAAGTTTGTGGTTTTTAAACAATTATTTAACACGGTTTTTTAAAACCATTTTTAGAAAAAATTAAAATGGATCCTGAAAAAGGTAACTTTTATCTCAATTATTTATTTCAATTTTACTGTGGAGAATTCTTCTCACTGTGTCCGTGTTTTGTCTTGATTCCCAACCACCTATTTATAGAAAGTATGCGCTTGGCTAAGAAGCTCATAACATTGCCATCCGGAAGTATTACGGACCAACACACAACACTGTGTGTATCCATGAACGTTTATAGTCGGGTTAATACAGTTCAGTGAGCATTACTCATAAACGCGGATGGCAAAAAACAGTCACAAAGACCTGAATGACGTCATCTGCATACTATCTATAGAAAGAAGATAACGCGTCACTCAGGTCTTTGTTATTGCTTTTTTCCATCCGCGCTTAAGAGTAATTCTCACAAAACTGTATTCACCAGACTGTAAACGTTTAAGGTTACACATAGATTGTCTGTTGGTCCGTTATACTTCCGGATGGCAATGTTGTGAGCTTCTTAGCCAAGCGCATACTATCTATGATTCATAACGACAAAATACCGTTTCGAGACGGAGGCTTACAATTTTTAAAGGATAGATTATCATTTTGTGTGTGTTTGTGTGTTTGTGTGTTTGTGTTTGTGTGTGAGTGTTTGTGTCTCTTTGTATGTCTGTGTGTGTGTGTTTATGTGTGTTTGTATGTTTGTGTGTGTTTATATTTGTGCGTGTGTTTGTGTGAGTGTTTGTGTGTGTGGGTGTGTGTTTGTGTGTATGTTTGTGTGTGTTTATATTTGTGTGTGTGTTTGTGTGAGTGTTTGTGTGTGTGTTGTATGAGTGTTTGTGTGTGTGTGTGTGTGTTTGTGTGTGTATTAGTGATTACTCGGCTTTAAGTATTATTTATCGTTACTTTTCTTGTCCTTTCCGAAACAGAACCAGCAAGTGTCGATGAATCTCCAAAAGTACCGCCTAAGATTGTGATTGGGCGCAAGAGATACGGTCGCAGGTCTGTGTCCGACAACCGAGGTGTCGAAATGAATCAACAGGCCACAAATCAAGACTCCTACATCGACTTTCTACAGGAGATGGACAAAAATGGGCATTCCTCGCCTTATGTTGTGAGTAGAAAGTGACTTTCGTTAAACTATAGGTCCGATATTGACCAAAAATTGGATTCAAGAGTCTGATGTCACGTCGTCCAGACATTTGAAAAGTTCTAGCCAGCAAGAAGGATAAAAAGTACCGATTTTCTTTGTTTAGAACCACGATGGCCGCCGTTGCTGAGCGACGTGACATCAGACTATTGAATCCAATAGGAAAAAAAACACATACATTTGATCATGTTTTGACTTTTACACATTCTGATCACAAGGCATATGAAAAGTTCTAGCCAGCATGAAAAATAAAAAGGAATGATTTTCTTTGTTTAGAACCAAGATGGCCACCGTTGCCGGGAGGCGTGATATCAGACTATTGAATCGTATTGTATATCACCTCCCTTGTGATTCCGGAAGCATGTGTTATGATGAGGCTATTTGGTTTGGCTTTGTTCTAACCTATGCATATTCAATTATTCTAAATTTATTATTTTTTACAGTCCACAGCTTCGAGCAGCTTTGTATCATGTGTGACCGTTCGCCTCAAACCGGTATTAAGTGGGGCTGGTTAAGATATTGAAAATTGAATTTATAGCCAGAAATATCAGACTTGTGTTGAGTTTGTATGTTTTATTGAGGAGAATGGATACCATATTTTAAGGTGCTAATGACAACAATTTATATTTTTGACAAGTTTAACAATTACTTCCACTTTTAAGCATATGGTTTGTTCCGACATAATACCGTTTTGACACGATGGGTCACATTTTGACTTGAAGATTACAGCGTATATAGATAGTATGCGCTTGGCTAAGAAGCTCATAACATTGCCATCCAGAAGTATAACGGACCAACACACAAAACTGTGTGTATCCATGAACGTTTATAGTCGGGTTAATACAGTTGAGTGAGCATTACTCACAAACGCGGATGGCAAAAAACAATAACAAAGACCGGAGTAACGTCAACATCGATCTATCTATATCACCTCCCTTGTGATTACGGAAGCATGTGTTATGATGAGGCTATTCGGTTTTGTTCTAATCAATGCATATGCAATTATTCTAAATTTATGATTTATTTACAGTTAACAGCTTCTAACAGCTTAGTATCATTTTGACTTGAAGATTGCATTGTTTATAACCCCTAAAAGGTGTGTGTGTGGGGGGGGGGGGTATTGGAAATATATATGTGTCGTGTGTCACAGTAATAGTAGTTAACGACTGCAATCTGTGTCCAATCAATAAAATACGACGGTTCAATCAGAATAGAGGCGACATTTGAATACTATGTGCTCATACTAGATCAATAACACACATATACACATACACACATCATAGATGTCTGTATGACTGACTCTTCATAGCGGGTTTTCATGCCTTCTGTTTCTCGTTTCGTGCTTTTAAGTTTTCGTTGATTCTAGATTTATGTAAATTTTCGCCATGTCATTGTCTAGGAGAGTAGGTCTAAGTATTTTTAATTTTACTTCCTTTTAACTGTAGAAAATAAATGATATTGTGAGCGGAGGTGTTTTGGAATTGGTGAAAGCAATAATATTATGAGTGCCGTGCCACGGATTTTTTAGTAGCAACCAGTAACAGGAGATTAAGGTTTATAGTTTGTGATTGATTTGTTTCTCCTATTTCTTTCTGTTCGAATAAAATGAATGTTATGATCAAATGATGATATTAATGTATAGATAGTATGCTCTTGGCTAAGAAGCTCATAACATTGCCATCAAGAAATAAAACGGACCACCACGCAAAACTATGTGTAACCATGAACTTTTATAGATAGTATGCAGATGACGTCACTCAGGCCTTTGTTATTGTTTTTGCCATCCGCGTTTGTGAGTTGTTCTCACTAAACTGTATTAACCAGACTATAAAAGTTCATGGTTACACAGAGTTTGTGTGTTGCTCCGTTATACTTCCGGATGGCAATGTTGTGAACTCCTTGGCCAAGCGCATTCTATCTATAGTCTGGATAATACAGTAAAGTGAGAATTACTCATAAATATGGATGGCAAAAACAATAACAAAGACCTGAGTGACGTCAACTTCGTTCTATCTATAGATAGTGTGCACTTGGCTAAGATGCTCACAACATTTGTATGAAGTTTACGTCACTCGAGTCTTTGTTATAGCTTTTTGCCATTATGTTTATGAGTAATTCTCATTAGAATGCATTTACCAGACTATAAACGTTCATGGATACACACAGTTTTGTGTGTCGGTCCGTTATAATTTCAGATGGCAATGTTGTGGGCTTCTTCGCCAAGCGCATACTATCTATAGACAGTATGCTTTGGTTAAGAAGCTTACAACATTGCCATCCGGAAGTAAAACAGACCACCACACAAAACTATGCGTAACCTTAAATGTTTATAGTCTGGTTAATAAAGTCTAGTGAGAATTACTCATAAACGCGGATAAAAAAAAAAAAAACAAAACAATAACTCAACTTCATTCTATCAATAAACGTTCCAAGTTGCCGTTATACTTCTGGATGGCAATGTAGTAAGCTTCTTAGCCAAACGCATACTATCTATAGTTTGAACGAAGCCGACGTCACTCAGGCCTTTGTTATTGGGTTGTTTTTTTTTTTTTGTTTTTTTTTTTTTTTTTTTTTTTTTTTTTTTTTTGTTTTTTTTTTTTTGTCATCCAAGTTTGTGAGTAATTAACAGGTAGATAACCACGCCTCTCGGACAATCGTCATAATGTAAACATTGGTAGTGATTGGTAGACACAGCAAACTACACAGGTTTTACTTTCGATGGTATGTGTCTTAATAAAATACCCACTGTATAACCGCTTGGTCAATAGAACTAACACAGAAAACTATATATAAATGTAACCGTTTAAATCTGATCGAGAAAATCGTGTGATAACTAGCCACCCATTTGGCGGTATAAAAACAATAACAATGATCAGAGAGAGGTCGATTTCATTCACGTTATTGTTTATAAACAACCAAATATGTTTGTCCTAGCACGTGTGAGGGTGTGTCACAAATTTTAAGTTTTGATTGGTCAAAAATCTACTGGTTAATTCTCACTAAACTGTATTAACCAGACTATAAACGTTCATGGTTACACATAGTTCTGTGTGTTGGTCTTATATTTCCGGATGGCAATGTTGTGAGTTTCTTAGTCAATCGCATAGCATCTATATTGAGACGGGAATCGTGATGTTTTCTAACAGTGAATGGATTGTCAAATAAACGTGATATAGGTAGTTAGCGCTTGGCTAAGAAACTCACAACATTGCTATCTGGAAGTATAACGAACCAACACAATTGGATTCAATCGTCTGATGTCACGTCGCCCAGCAACGGTGGCCATCGTGTTTCTAAGCAAAGAAAATCGGTACTTTGTATTCTTCATGCTGGCTAGAACTTTTCATATGTCTTGTGATCAGAATGTATAAAAGTCAAAACATGATCAGATTTATAATGGGGTTTTTTTCCTCTGGATACGCTTTTATGCTTGTCGGGAGTATTATTTCATAAATGCGTCCGCCATTGTTCCGATAGTTTAGAGCCAGTTACTAAGTTACTATGCATCATTACGAGGGAGGTGACGTTACGACTGTTGAACCGTATTACCATCTAAATTTTCGTATGCAAACGTTAGCTTATGGTGTCTCAAACGTCATCTAATACTTCAATATATTATTATTTCAAATCTCCAACAGGAAATAGAAGGCAAAAATGTGCGGCGACGCCAAGGGAATGTACCCAATCTACCGTCCAGGCTAGCACAGGAGGAAACCTACGAACCAAGAGGTAAATCGTTTGCTTCTAATCGAATCCTATCTCACGACATTCTATAAAGAAATAGAGCTTTTATATAGCGCAGTATCCACTAAATGTGCTCAAAGCGTTTTACAAGGGATCCCTGGCCAACAGCAACACTTAACCTGTAGGACGGGACATGACGCCTGTTAGGCGATTTTACAATTTTATCAGACAGAGACAACTCTGTTGACGGCTAGGTACTCATTTTACACCTAAGTGCGGTGAGAGAATGTGAGTAAAGAGCCTTTTCCAAGGACTCAACTATTCGCCGAACGAGTCTCGACCCCAGTACCTTCCGATTTGAAAGCGAGTGTCATACCACAAGACCGCACAGCTGCACAAATATAGATAGTTCGAAGATGACGTCACTCAGGTCTTTGTTATTGTTTTTGCCATCCACGTTTATGAGTAATGCTCACTGAACTGTTTTAACCCGACTATAAACGTTCATGGATACACACAGCTTTGTGTGTTGGTCCGTTATACTTCCGGATGGCAATGTTATGAGCTTCTTAGCCAAGCGCATACTATCTATAAGGGCTGACCGGAGACTGACTCCGACGACCCGGCACTGCCGTCCTCTGCCGTCTTCCGGATAAAGACGTCGGACACGGACAAAATAAATACTAAGAATAAAGAGAAGGGCCGCTAGACCTACCCGTATCAAGCTTGAAAAAAAACGGCAGAGGACGTCGGGTGCTTGGTATGGGTAGTTCTAGCGGCTCTTCTCTTTATTTTAATTATTTATTATTTGTCCGTGCCCGACGTCTTTATCCGGAAGACGGCAACGGACGGTAGTGAGTGCCGGGTCGTCGGAGTCAGTCTCCGGTGTGGGTTAGCCTCTAAGCCCTAATGATTATAAGGATAATCCCCGTGTGAAATATTATGTACTAAGCTGTGAACACACTGGTCACCTATTGGTGCACACAATACATAGGTATGACACGGGAGGTTTGACACGGGTGCTGAACGTAAGGGAATGCTTCGATAATAATTGTTCCTTAGGAAAGCTTAACTTTCGTATCAGAATGTTGGTTTGTTTGTTTTTTGGGGGTTTTTTTGTTTGTCTTACTTTGTTTTTCTTTTGTTGTTTTTTGTTTTTTTTTTGTTGTTTTTTTTGTTTTTTTTTGTTTTTGTTTTTGTTTTTTTTTTTGTTTTTATTTGTTGGGTTTTTTGGTTCTTGTTGTTTCTTTTTTTTTATTTCTTTCTTTGGGGAAGGGGGGGGGGGGGGAGGGGGCATGTGTTTGTTTTGGAGGGGGGGTGGTTTGTTTGTTCTGGTTTTGTGTGTATATGTTTTGTTCTTTATTTTTTGGCGGAGATGGGGACGGAGAGAGAGAGAGAGAGAGAGAGAGAGAGAGAGAGAGAGAGACTATATCCGTAGTTAGCCGGGTTACTTTTACCCCATGCCTATTTATTACATTTTTCTGAGACAAATTATAGGCGTAGTACCAAAGCTATTGTTTTTTTTTTTTTGTTTTTACATGTTAATGGTAGTTGAATAAAACTATCTATGTACATGTTCATTTTTAATATATTGTTTTCCAATTTTGAAAAGTAGCAAAAATCTCTAGGATTGAGCGAGTTAACAAAACCAATATCAACTAAAATCGGACACAACCCCACCCCTTTACACACGGCCCACGACCGCCTTCAACGTTAATCACCATCACGTTTTTCAGGCACAGAATTTGAGATAAATTCAAATTCAACCCACGACGGGAAAAGGGATACAGAAATATGTAGAACAATATGGCACGGAAGTGACGTCACACTTTTTACTCTGCCATTTGCAAAATCATTGGAAGTGTGCGTGTGTGTGTGTGTGTGTGTGTGTGTGTAATCAGTCCTTCGGGAAGAGGACTAGGTTACATAATATTGAATCATAAGGGGGCATAACTATGTTGTAGCTGGGTGTAAAGGCAGATTCTTTTGATTACGGGCCGTAAAAGAGCGAGGATGGATGATCGTTTTTGACGCCCTGCATATATTTAGATTAGAAAATGAGATGCCATTACTCTGAAACCAGGGGCCATTACTCTGAAACCAGTGGCCATTACTCTGAAACCAGTGGCCATTACTCTGAAACCAGTGGCGATTACTCTGAAACCAGTGGCCATTACTCTGAAACCAGTGGATCAATTACACAAAGTATGTATCCAGTTCATCTTCCAATGAGATGGGAAAGATTTTACACTTTTTCTAATAATAATAATAATAATAATAATAATAATAATAATAATAATAATAATAATAATAATAATAATAATAATAATAATAATAATAATAATAATAATAATGATAATAATAATAATAATAAAGAAGAAGAAGAAGAAGAAGAAGAAGAAGAAGAAGAAGAAGAAGAAGAAGAAGAAGAAGAAGAAGAAGAAGAAGAAGAAGAAGAATAAATGGCATTTATATAGCCCTTTACCCCGTTGTCACAGGCTCTAAGGTTTTTACATTGATATAAAACAAAACATATTACAGTAAGACAAGTTTGATGGAAAAGTGATACGAATTCAATTTAACAACAATAAAATATGATAATAATATTGCAACATTATGACGTAAAAAGATAAAACTTTAAGCGAGATTTGAACGTTGTCAACGAATCCGAGCATCTCACGTGTGATGGGAGAGAGTTCCAAAAATGGTGGGGGGGGGGGGGGGCGAAAATTGAAAAGATTGTTCACCGACAGAGACAACACTGTTAACGGCCAAGTACTCATTTTACACCAGAGTATGGTGAGAAAATGTGAGTAAAGGGCCTATTCCAAGGACTAGACTAACTATGCGCCGCTCACAAGCGGGACTCAAACCCTAGACATTCCGGACCGAATGCGATTTTTATACGTCAAGACCTGGTTTTGATTATCGCTGCATTCTCAGGGTTAATCATAGTTCTAAAAGACCAAGGAGGCGGCTATGTGTTCTAGTGGTATGGGACTCGCTTTCGAATCGAAAGGTCCTGAGTTCGAGCCTCGCTCGGCGCATAGTTGAGTCCTTAGAAAAAGGCTCTTTTTATTCACATTCTCTCACTGTATTCAGGTGTAAAATGAGTACCTGGTCGTTAACAGCGTTGTCTATCGGAAAAAATTGAATTATTGCCAAACAGGCGCCCGTCATGTCTAGTTATATTATATGTTAAATCTTACTGTTGGTTAGGGACCCTTTGTAAAGCGCTTTGAGCACATAAAGCGGATATTGCGCTATTTTTGTTAATCCTCTTCGGGCCTTGAGACAGACAGGGCATCCACCAGACATCTCCATTTCTTGCGATCGGCTGTATTCCAGGACAGGCCTGCTTCCTTTAGTTCTTTCTCCATCCATGGTCCTTCGCCAGGTTTCTTTGGGTCTTCCCCGCCTTCTCTTCCCATCTGCTGTCCAGTAGAGGGCTGTCTTGGGAAGTGACCCTTTTTCCATTTGTACATAACGATAGCGCCACTTTCTGAATCTCCCCCAGACCAACTTGTGCCCATTGATCAACCTGAGGACCCCACCGTGCTAGGTTTGACTCGTTTGAAGGAAATTTGTCAACAGCTGGGCGTGGCACAAAATGGCTACCTGACACAGGCTGACCTGGCCGCCGTGTGCGCAGCCCTTGGCATGAAAAGCATGAAAGGGGAGGTAAGCCCAAACATTTAACTCACTCACACCGTAGCCATCGTTAACATATAGATAGTTCGAAGATGACGTCACTCAGGCCTTTGTTATTGTTTTTGCCATCCGCGTTTGTGAGTTGTTCTCACTAAACTGTATTATTCAGACTATAAAAATTCATGGTTACACAGAGTTTGTGTGTTGGTCCGTTATACTTCCGGATGGCAATGTTGTGAACTCCTTGGCCAAGCGCATTCTATCTATACGAGTAGATAGAATGAAGTTGACGTCAATCGGGTCTTTGTTATTGTTTTTTTTTTTTTTGTTTGCCATCCACGTTTTTGAATAATTCTCACTTAAATGTATTATCCAGACTATAAAAGTTCATGGTTTGTGTGTTAGTCCGTTATACTTCCGGATGGCAATGTTGTGAGCTGCTTAGCCAGGCGCATTTAACTATAGATAGTATGCGCTTGGCTAAGAAGCTCATAACATTGCCATCCGGAAGTATAACGGACCAACACACAAAACTGTGTGTATCCATGAACGTTTATAGTCGGGTTAATACAGTTCAGTGAGCATTACTCATAAACGCGGATGGCAAAAACCAATTACAAAGACCTGAGTGACGTCATCTCCGAACTATCTATAGCCTGACACTAGAAACCTTTAGGACTTATAGTTTGACGTCATTTTCTAGGTTTGTGTAGCGTCGGATGAGTTGTCGTTAGTAGAGATCAAGGAAATAACTGATCCCATTGGTTGAACTGGTGAAAACAACTCAAGATTTTGTTTTCTTTTGTGGACAAAGACTTGTCTTTTGATGTCATTTTTTGGTCAGTGTCAGCGTGGCCTTCGTAAAGTTATGGCCTGATACTGACCAAAAACATGACGTCAAAATGCCAGTCTTTTGCCACAAAAGAAAACAAATCGTGAGTTGTATTGAATAGTTCAACCAATGGGACCACTTGTTTCCGTGAGCTCTACTAACGACAATTCACTAGGCGGTGCAAAAACCAAATAATGACGTCAAACTGCCAGTCTTTTTTGGTTTCAGTGTCAGACTATAACATAACGATGGCTACGGAGACAGGCTATTAACCTAAGTGACGTCATCTTCGTTCTATATATAAAGTCATTTCGACATGATATCAACTTGACCCAGTGAGTCATAATATATTCAAATTTTATATTCATTTATCCTAATAACAATAATAATATTGTCTCTCTTGTCCAGAAAATCGCTGAATTATTCTCCGACATCGACGTGAACAGAGATGGCCAGGTCTCCCTGAGGACAGTCATGGACAGACTGAACAACATCGGGGACCCACACGAATACCCTATTGATCTCCACCACCACCATCGATCTCCTGCGAGAACGTTGCCCAGCAGTGCCAGGACAAGAAGCAGCTCTCGCGGACGGACTCCCGGCCGAGGAAATACTCCATCTTATTTTGTCAGTGAAGATTTTGCAGGATTGTTTTCGTCTCTGGAATGGGATGGAGAGGGGTTCGTATATTTTATATTACTACTGGTTTTTTAAAAACAGTTTAGACAATTACTTAAAATGAGCTTTTTGTTTGTTTGATTGTTTGTTTTGTTGTTTTTTTTATGTTTTTCTTTTGGTTTTTTTTTTTTGTTTTTTTTTTTGTTTTGTTTATTTATTTATTTTTTTTTTTTTGTTTCTCAATCAAGCCTCATTGGTATCATTTCAACATTCAAACATGATTCATTTTTAAACTTCAAATAATAATGACTTCAATTTATCAATTCATAAAAGTTATTCCTTTATTGCACATTGTCGTTATGTCTTTTTCACCTTTTTGTTGTTAGTTTTGTTTTGTTATTTTCGTTGTTTTTGTTATTGTTGTTTTTGTTTGAATTGAGGTTTTGTTTTTATTTTCAAGATATTTTGCATTCAACGATGAAATACTTGATTTCTTTTTCTCATGTATTCGTCTTTGTTAAAAATTGATTATTTTAACGAATTCGATTTGAAACTAAACAGTGAGAGTTCAATTATTTGATGAAATAAAAACGTGAAAAAAAACATCATTATTGAAAAAAAAAACTTGTAATTTTGATTAGAGAGAAAAATATTTTCTTTTAATCCGGGGAATCATTTTGTTCCAGATATAGCAAGGCGGAAGACATCCTTGACCTATGGGAAAGTCTCGGCATCCCCAACGCTGTCGGTGTTCTCAAAGTAAGCCATTCATTGTAAACTTCGTTTTTGGGGCAGGGAGGTACCTTTCTGTGTCTTCTATCACCCTGTGTCTGTTTTCCAAAATGCTTTCTGTCCTTGTCTTGGAAAGAGATTACTTGGTTTTGTCCTGACCCTGGCCGGAGTCCTAGGCTGAGAGGGAAACAGTCGAATGTATAGTTATAGTTTTGGGAGATGATGTTTTTTTCCTTGTAAATCATCTCTCTGTTATATACTGTTATTTCTTTTTTTTTAATTTTTAACATATGTTTTGTAACCATTTGAGTGTGTTCCTTTTAGTGGAGACCTATGCTGGTATCTGGTTGAGCCTTTTAGGTGATCTCAAACTAGGGACACTGATAGTTTGCTCTTGGAATCTAAATCTATTCTCTATTTGAACCGATTCCCCT
Organism: Berghia stephanieae; assembly: GCF_034508935.2. Taxonomy (NCBI): domain Eukaryota; kingdom Metazoa; phylum Mollusca; class Gastropoda; order Nudibranchia; family Aeolidiidae; genus Berghia; species Berghia stephanieae. The sequence continues at coordinate 42,775,329 of NC_088369.1, forward strand.
TTGTCTTACTTTTTTTATTCAAGCCATTTTAATTGTACATCAAGAATGTCTTTACTGTCCAATTTTCTCCGGTTTTTTTAACTGCGCTGATATGACCTAAATGTGTTGCAAGCGCCGTAAAACCCCTAGAACATAAAACATTAATGTTCATTTTAAATATAAACTTACCCAGTCGGTGTCCTCAAAGTAAGCCATTCCTTTTCATTTTAAATATAAACTTACAAAGCCCGTGTCCTCAAAGAAAGCCATTCATTTAAAACTTCATTTTAAATATAAACTTACGAGTATATAAGGATGCTTAATCAAACCGGTTAAATGACGTACTCATGAAAAACCTGTATTTAGAAATTTGACCAGAAAACTCATCCTTCAAATATCGATCGATTTAAATAACCCTCATCTTGGTAAAAACTCCCAAACTAATTACTTTGCAAAGTCCCGGGTATTGAGAGTTTTTGAAAAGATAAGGGATATTTAAATCGATCGATTTTTGAAAGACGAGTTTTCTGGCCAAATTTTTAAATACGTGTTTTTCCAGAGTACAACGGTTAACTGGTGAACAAGCCATTTGTTTATTATACATATGAATAATATCTGAAATGGAATGGGTTTTTTTTCATTGCATTTTGGGAACATAAATGATTTATTATACCTCGACAAATCACATTTGTTTCATTTGGTCTAAATAATGTGTTATTTTTTTCATATCGTTGTTACTTAAGTCAATACTTATTGAAGCTACGCGTTTAGGTAAAATACTCACAACATCCACCAGCCGGATATATAGTAACAACAAACAAAACTATGTATAACCTAAAACGCTTATAATCTTTTTATTATAGAATTTAGTTAGAACTAATCGTTAAATGGCTGGCTAATAAAAACCATAACAAAGGTCTGAATGGCGTCAATTTTGTTCCATCTATATATCCATTCAACAGTCTTTGGGTTTCAATCCAAATGGCAACGTAAAGCTGACAGATTTGTCAACGGCTCTGGATGAGGAACTCGCCAACCCCAGTGCCTCTGAGGAAATACACCACACCTCCCTTGTTACCTATCAACAGGAAGTCAGACACCTCAAGTAAGTGTTAATTAAGATAAGATAAGTTAAGATAAGATATACTTTATCCTTGTATGGAAATTATAATTTTGTATCACAACACAATTCGGTAATATATAATAGAATTATTAAATGTTAATAAATTAAATGAAACTTGGCAAAGAAAATTAAAAGTCTTAAAATGTACAGTGGAACAACAAGCAGAATATATTATGGTGACTATGTGCCGATTATACTTATAATAAAATTCTTGTCCAATAAAAATATAAATAATAAAATGATAATCAAGATACTTCTTTATAAACTGGTAAAGGTTAAATGATATTATACTAAAAAGTAGAGAGGGATATAACATAAAAATCGTGTTATTGCGTGTTATCACCTGGTTGGGGTTCCTGACCTCCCAGAGTGGGCAGGGAGGTACTTGCTGTGTCTTCTATCCCCTTATATCTGTTTTGCAATTGCTTTCCGTCTTTGTCTTGGAATAGGATTACTTGGTTTTGTCCTGACCCTGACCGGAGTCCTTGGCTGGGAGGGAAACAGTTGAATTGTATAGGTATAGTTTTGGGAGATATGTTTTTTGTTGTACATCATCTCTCTGTTATGTACAGTTATTTTTGACACATGATGTATAAACGTTTGAGTGTATACCTCTTAGTGGGATCTGGTGCTGGTGTCTGGGTGAGACATTTGGGTGATATCAATGTAAGTGCACTGATAGTGCGGCTATGTGGTCAAGTGGTATGACACTCGCTTTCGGATCGGAAGGTCCTGGGTTCGAGCCTCGCTCGCTCGGCGCATAGTTGAGTCCTTGGAGAAGGCTCTTTATTCACGTTTTTCTCTCAACGTACTCAGGTGTAAAATGAGTACCTGGCCGTTAACAGCGTTGTCTCTGTCCGAAAAATAATTGTAATATCGCCTAACAGGCGTCGTTATGTCCCGTCCTACAGGTTAAACGTTAAACGTTGCTGCTGGCCAGGGACCCCTTGTAAAGCGGTTTGAGCACGTTTAGTAGATATTTATTGCTCTATATAAAAGCTCAATTTTGTTATATTATTATAATAAGCAACCTTTCATTAAATTACCTGTAATCAAGAGGTCTGTGGGCTGAACTTCTGTCGAGGCAGACTGGGTTTTAGTTTAGGTGTTTTGGTTTGTTTGTTTGTTTGTTTGTTTTTTGTTTTTGTTTTTTTTTTTATTTTGTTTCGGTTTTTGGTACTATTCTTCCTGCTGTACCTGGCAGTGTTTTATAAATAGTTTACCAGACCTTTATCTTACACTAGTTGTCCCGAGTCAGTCATCTTCTTAGTTTCTAGGTAGGGGTTGGTAATGTGAGCTTTTTTGCTTGTTTCTTTTTTTTTTGGGGGGGGGGGGGGGTTGTGTTTTTGGGGGGTTTTTTGTTTGTTTTTTTCTTATGTTCCTCTTTTTTTTTTTTTTTTGGTAGTCTTTTTTTCATTGATTGGTTTGTTTGTTCTCATGGTAGCATGGAGTTTATCAAAAATTGAATCCAACCATACAGGTAGCAGATGGATTTGTCTCCCATCATTTGCCGCATGAGTGCTTTTATGATTCATGTATTAATTACTACTTATTTCTATCTAGTTTAAAATAGATTTTATTGCTATAATATAATTATATGTATCTATGCGTTGTAAAATCGCTATAGCAGTCATTACATTACATCACTGACTAATTCATTTTGTCCCGATTGTTGTTAGATCTGCTGTGGAACAATCCCGGTACAAGAACAAAAAGTTAAAATTACAACTGACCGAATCAAATACACTCAACAAGCAACTGGCCAGGGAAGTGGACGATAGACACGCACAAATGGACAAGTCATGGGAATCAAAAATGACGTAAGTAAATTTCTTTTGTTTTGTTTTTGTTTTTTGTTTTTTGTTTGTTTTTGTTTTGTTTTTTTTTTTGTTTGTTTGTTTTTGTTTTTTTTTGTTTTTTTTTTCTTTCTATTGTTCATTATTATTCTGCCGTCTTAAGGAAAAAGTGTTCCAAGTTTCTCACTTGCAATAAGAGGCCACATACGGTCTTTTTCCTTAAGATGGCAGTACTGTACGTAGATATATTATATTCTTAGTAGATGAAATTTATCTTCATAAAATTTCTATATTTTATCTGTAAACCTTTCCCTGTGTATCTTTGTATTATTGCTTAAAGATAGTAGGCTGTATTGAAACATTTTTATACCCTGGTGCTAAAGTTGTTTTCAATTAAATTACTTGTATTAACGTAGAGATGTTGTTGCATAGTCTATATACAGATTACAAATTACTGGGAATTGATTTAATATTATTCAAGATTTTACCGTACAATATTCAAAACTGTCAATTCACAAAAAATCACTCTTAACATTTTGTTATTTTTTAAATATTCATTTCTATGACATTGAAAACGATGTCTTCCACCAGTCATAACTAAAAAAATATATTTTAAAAAAAAGAAAAATATTTCAGCTTGCCTTTTTGAAAATCTGATTATGAAGGAATAATATTTAAGAAAGAAAAACATAAAAGAAGTGAAAATTATGTTAATGCTTATATTTGTTACATCATGAATAGGAATATATTAAACGGGATCAAAAAATCATTTGGGTAAGTCAAGTAATACTGGTCACCCTTATCGGGTTTTGCATAGTTTTTTTGTTGTTTTTTTTTATACATCTTATCATTTAAAGGAATTATTTCACATGAGTCATTTTTGGTTCCTTTCATTCTAGTATTTGGGATATTTTAAGTTGTTTGCATTGCTTCTTCTCTTTTACCAGGTCGCAATTTACACCATCCCCTTTTATTTGATCCAACAATATTTTGCTTTCGCTTTTCAGAGGATATTGGGCGGGGTTCTTGGAATCCCATAGTGGGTAGGGAGGCACTTACTGTGTCTTCTATCCCCTTATATTATCTGTTTTCCAATTTGCTTTCTGTCTTTGTCTTGGAATGAGATTACTTGGTTTTGTCCTGGTTCTGGCCGTGGTGCTTGGCTGGGAGGGAAACAGTCGAATGCATAGTTATCGTTTTGGGAGATGGTATTTTTTTCCTTGTAAATCAAATCTCTTGTATAATGTAAACATTTGAGTGTATTCATTTTTGTGGGATCGTCTGCTGGTGTCTGGGTGAGAAACTTAGGTGAACTCAAACTAAGTACATTGATAGTGTGCTCTTGGAATCTACGTAAACTCCGGCTCACTGGGCCTAATGGTTCTGTAGTACTACTTTTTTTAGTTGACGTATATACTTTGTCTTCCACTGCTGGTTCAATTTAATTGGAGGTTTATCTCAGTCGAGGTTGTGTTGAGCAATTTGCCACGAGAGAGTTATTGAAAACACAGAGAGGGTGACGAATCGGAAGGTCCAGGGTTCGAGCATCGCTCTGGGCGGCGCATTATGGTCGGGTCATTGGAAAAGGCTCTTTACCCACATTTTCTCACCGTACTCAGTGTAAAATAAGTACCGGGTCGTTAACAGCGTTGTCTTTATCCGATAAAAATAAATGTAATAATATTGTCTAAATGTTCGCCCTACATGTTAAGTGTTGCTGTTGGTTAGGGACCCCTTGTAAAGCACTTTGAGCACGTTTAGTGGATATTGCGCTATATTAAAAGCTCAAAGCTCAATTTTAAGCAGCTCTTTTTTTTTTTTTAATCTTCGCCCAAAGGAAACTGAGTTACGTTCTCTTTACTCCACGTCGGTAAATTCTATGCCACCAACGCAGGTAACTTTTCCAATCTATCAATATTTTATTTGTAAAAGGAAATAGGAAATAAAAGTGTGATATCACAAACTTGTTCCAATCTCATGGGAAGTGTAATTTTACTCTATGTACTTCCGGAGGATTGGATGCATACATACCTCTTGTAAATAATCTTCTGGTGTCAGAGTGATGATATTTTATTTTCTAGTCTAAATATAGATAGTATGCGCTTGGCCAAGAAGCTCACAACATTGACATCCGGAATTATAACGGACCAACACACAAAATTCTGTGCAACAATGAACTTTTATAGTCTGGGTAATACAGTTTAGTGAGAATTACTGATAAATGCGGATGGCAAAAAAATAACAATAACAAAGACCCGAGTGACGTCAATTTCATTCTATCTATACGCTGGTCGTCAATAAAGATCACCCATCCTCCCTCCTTTAGGTCCAACATTCCTATGACTCGTCTATCCATCCTGCTTCTTAACCCTTTCCTTACCAGCCATTTTCAGAATTTTCCCCAAAATTTCTCACCCTCCAAACACAAAAATAGTTTTTAATTACTCAAACAGGAAAACAACAAATATATTCTAGACGTCTATGTATAATATTGATCTGCAAAATAAACTCTACAACACAGTGTCATGTTTTTATAGCTATAATAAAACATGTCTTCAAATTGTGTGATTAAGAAATGAAATCTGATTGTTAGAAGTGCTGGTTGGATCGTAACGAATGTGACAATTTTCTTATGGTTGGTAAGGAGAGGTTTAAACAGTCATGCCGCCTTATGGTTCAATATGTATTCAATACCCATACAATATTAGTCTCCTCCGAAATACTGGTTACACACACACTACCAATAAGTTTGGAACCGGAAGAGTGGAAGGCGTGACGTCACGAATTGTCTGCCCCATTACACATCATCACCAATGTATAGATAGTTCAAAGTTGACGTCACTCGGGTCTTTGTTATTGTTTTTTTGCCATCCGCGTTATGAGTAATTCTCACTAAACTGTATTAACCAGACTATAGATAGCATGCGCTTGGCTAAGAAGCTCATAACATTGCCATCCGGAAGTATAACTGACCAACACACAAAACTGTGTGTATCCATGAACATTTATAGTCGGATTCGTTAATACAGTTCAGTGAGCATTACTCATAAACGCGGATGGCAAAAAAAACAATAACAAAGACCGTTCAAGGTCACCCATAGTTTTGTGTGTTAGCCCGTTTTTCTTCCGGATGGCAATGTTGTGAGCTTCTTGGCCAAGCGCATACTATGTATAAGATAAAGATCTGAACTTGTGTGAATGTTTAGGTCTTTATCTTACACTGGTGCCTGCTCCCTACTTTCTCAATGTGATATTACCAATGTATATTAATAAATGATAATGTGAAAAATGAAAGTAAGCTTCAATTTAATTACAAAAACAGATCAAATGAACGTTTCGGGTTTCCCCTTTATCAACAAAACAGGATGAATGAAAGACTACAGATGAATAAGATATTGTGGTAGTGGCGTTGTTGAAATGAATAAACCAAGGTAATTAAATTGAAGCTTACATTCAATTTCACATTATTATTTATTTCTTCGAGCTTCGAGCAGTAACATTTACATTACCCAATGTATATTATAATATGGTTTAATCTTCATGAGACTTGTTTGTCATATTATCATTATCAACACCAATGCTTATGCATATTCACACGATTATTCTTTTATGCTTTGCATGTATGGTGGTATATATAATATATGCCTTTGATTTATATACATCACTAATTATTCCCCTTTAACTCCCATATTAAAGCCGATTTCCTAGTATTTATTTTTTTCTTCTTTGATTTCTTCACGCTCGTTATTTTGTTTGCTTCATGTTAACTCTTTCCTTACCGATCATTTTCAGTATTTTCCCAAGAATGGCAGGCTCACCCATGCCCAGCAGAAGAATTTTTTTAAAATCTCAAACGAGCTCTCTACAAAATAATAATAATGATAATAATAATAATAATAATAATAATAATAATAATAATAATAATAATAATAATAATAATAATAATAATAATGATAATAATGATAATAATAATAATAATAATAATAATAATAATAATAATAATAATAATAATAATAATAATAATAATAATAATAATAATAATAATAATAATAATAAATAATAATAATAATAATTATAATAATGATAAGTAGAAGAAGAAAAATAAGAAGCATCAAAGTTGTTATATTCTATTTCAAAGAATTACAATTATATCCGTAAATCATATTATCGATCACCTCCCCCCCCCCCAACCCCCCACCCCCCGACCCCTTTTGAACTGGAAATGATTCGATGATAAGACAAATCATTGTGCCAGGCCTCTCGACCTAGATTTCTACCCATTCACTTGTATTATTGACATTAGGCTTTAGGATTTTAGTTTAGGCTCCTCTTACTGTCCTATGAGACAGGCAATGTTATATAGCATTGTTACCTCCTACAATACCGAGGAGTATTGCTTGCTTGTCAAAAGACGCAAGAATGTGCTACTAGGCTTGTTAATATGATAGTCACAGTTTCCATTGGTATAACACAGGTATACTCATAGTATATCGTGAAATAATATACTCAAACGGTATGTTTTATAAATAAAACGTTATCTTAGATGTAGTTTGCGTCGTTATTTCCATGAATGTGTTAGGCCTGTTAATATGATAGTGACAGTTTCCATTGGTATAACACAGGTATAGTCATAGTATATTGTGAAATATCCATGTTTTAGAAATAAAACGTTACCTTCGTAAATACATGAATGTGCTAGGCTTGTTAATATCATAGTGACAGTTTCCTTGGTATAACACAGGTATAGTCATAGTATATCATGAAATATACATGTTTTATAAATAAAACGTTACCTTCGTAAATCCATGAATGTGCTAGGTTTGTTAATATGATAGTGACCGTTTCCTTGGTATAACACAGGTATAGTCATAGTATATCGTGAAATATACTCTAATGGTATGTTTTATATATAACGCTTTAAATTAAATGTAGTTTACGTCGTTAATTCCATAAAATTGCTAGGCTTGTTAATACCATAGTGACAGTTTTATTAGTATAACACTGGTATAGTCATGGTATATATCATGAGATATACTCTAATGGTATGCTTTATATATTCTAAAGTAAATGTTGCTACTCGAAGCTCGAAGAAATAAATAACAATGTGAAATTGAATGTAAGCTTCAATTTAATATACGAAAACAGATAAAATCGACGTTTCGGTTTCCCCTTTATCAACAAAACAGGATGAATGAAACACTACAGACGAATGAGGTAGTGATTGTGGCGTTGTTAAGATGAATAGTGTTTCATTCATACTGTTTTGTTGATAAAGGGGAAACCCGAAACGTCCATTTTATCTGTTTTCGTCTATTAAATTGAAGCTTACATTAAATTTCTCATTGTTAATTGTTTTATATATACCGCTTTAATTTCTATGTAGTTTGCGTCGTCAGTTGCATGAATGTGGTAGGCTTATTTATATCATAGTGGTATTTTCTTTGGTAAACACAGGTATGATCAGAGTAAATCAAAGTGAAATATACTCAAATTATTTTTATATAACATTTAAGTTTAGTTAGTCGTAAGTTGCAATCTTTTTTTTTATGTGTTACATGTTATATAGATAGTATGCGCTTGGCTAAGAAGCTCACAACATTGCCATCCGGAATTATAACGGACCAACACACAAAATTATGTGTAACATTAACTTTTTATAGTCTGGATAATACAGTTAAGTGATAATTACTCATAAACGTGGATGGCAAAACGCAATGACAAAGACTCGAGTGACGCCAACTTCGTTCTATCTATACTCAAATTATTTATATGTAACACTTTAAGTTTAGTTAGTCGTTATTTGCAATCTTTTTTTGTATGTGTTACATGTTATATAAGGAACGAAACTGACGTCACTCAGCTCTTTGTTATTGTTTTTAGCCAGCCTTTTTAATGTTGACAGTCATCGTTTTTTTTTTTTACATTTTATTTTCTAAAATAAGTTCTGCAAAGGAACAACTTACGTTCTTTTTTCTCTTAGATATGCACATCGAAAGCATATCTGTTTGAGTCAATTGGTTTATTAGAAGACGAAGAAGAAGAAGAGGAGGAGGAGGAGGAGGAGGAGGAGGAGAAGGAAGAAGAGGAGGAGAAGAAGGAGAAGGAGAAGGAGAGAGAAGAGGAGGAGGAGAAGAAGAGGAGAGGGGAGGGAGAGAAGGAGGAGGAGAAGAGGGAATGAGAGAAGGAAGGAGGAGGAAGAAGAAGAAGAGAGAAAGGAAGAGAAGAAGAAGAAGAAGAAGAAGAAGAAGAAGAAGAAGAAGAAGAAGAAGAAGAAGAAGAAGAAGAAGAAGAAGAAGAAGAGGAGGAGGAGGAGTTCACTCTATCTTTTCAAATTAAAAATATAATGTTTTGTTCTATGATGGAAAATGACACCAGCTTCATGCATGACTTCTCTACTTATCAGGACAATTGAGTTGAAATATCAAGAGCAAATCAAAGTGCTTCAAATAGAATTGGACAGGGAGAGGGAGGCAGGGGCAGCCCAAGCATTCAGACTGAGATCTCATTTAGATGAAGTGCAATTTAAAGCCAGTCAAGAAGAAAAAAGGCTGTCGGAACGAATTGCAGGATGTCAGAAAGTGAGTTTTCTTATATATATATTATATTTATTTTCATCATCATCATCATCATCATCATCATCATCATCATCATCATCATCATCATCATCAACATCATCATCATCGTCATCGTCATCGTCATCATCATCGTCATCGTCATCGTCATCATCATATCATTATCATCATCGTTATTATTATTATTATTATTATTATTATTATTATTATTATTATTATTATTATCACCATCATCATCATCACCATCATTATTATTATTATCATTATTATTATCATTTTTATAATTATCATTATTATTATTATTATTATTATTATTATTATTATTATTATTATTATTATTATTATTATTATTATTATTATTACTATTATTATTATTATTATTATTATTAATATTATTATTATTATTATTATTATTATTATTATGTTGTCGTTATTGTTGTTGTTACTACTAATATCATTCTTGTTGAATTGTTGTGTCTTTCTACCCATATGTCTGATTTTTGGTAATATAGAATTTGTAATTATTTTTTAAAAGACAATGATATTCAAACTCATGATTACCCTTCAGGAAATATCCATCCTTGAGAAGGAATTGCAGGAAAACGTGGATTCCTCTAACTCTTCTGCCAGACAAATTGAGCTGTTGAAAAAAGAACTGAAAGCTGCCAAAGAAAAGGTTTGTAACTACTTAACTATCTCCTGACCAGCCATTTTCAAAATTTTCCCCAAAACTTCACACCCACCCAACACAAAAACAGACATTTCTTACTCAAACAGATAAGCAACAAGCAAATTCTATACATAATATTGTTCGACAATATGGGCTCTATTACAGAATGTCAAGTTTTTATAGCTATACCAAAACGAAATGAAATCTGGATGAGAAAAGTGACGGTTACATTGTAACAAATGTGACGATTTTCCAATAGGTGGTAAGGAGAGTTTAAATTAAAATCAATTTCAAAATTTAGCCTTGTCTTCCCATGAACCCTTTCTTTACCAGCCATTTTCAGAATTTTCCCCAAAACTTCACACCCACCCAACACAAAAAATATGCTTTTTCTTACTCAAACAGAAAAACAACAAAACAAATTAATACATTCTTTGCTAATATTGATCAGCAAAATTATGAACTCTACAACACAGTGTCGTGTTTTTATAGCTATAATAAAACATTTTTTTCTTTAAATTGTGTGATGTACAAAATAAATCTGAATGATAATAAAGTGCTGGTTGGATCGTAACGAATGTGACGATTTTCCTGTGGTTGGTGAGGAGAGGATAAATGTCTTCAAACGTTGTACCCGGTAAAAAAAAAATCTTGAGCTTTTATATAGCGCAATATCCACTAAACGTGCTCAAAGCGCTTTACAACAGTAACGTGGTTTTCTATATGGATATATTCCTATATAACACACTAGTAATAGGGTGTGTGGTCTTGTGGTATGACACTCGTTTTCGGATCGGAAGGTCCTGGGGTTCGAGCCTCGTTCGGCGCATAGTTGAGTCCTTTAGAAAAGGCTCTTTACTCAGATTCTCTCACCGTACTCATGTGTATAATGTCTCTGTCTGGAAAAAATTGTAATATCGCCTAACAGGCGATGTGTCTCGTCCTACATGATATACGTGCTGCTTTCGGTCAAGGACCTCTTGTAAAGCACTTTGAGCACTTTTCGTGGATATTGCGCTATAGAAAAGCTAAATTTTAAAGTTCAATTTTAACACACTAGTAATAGATAGGTAGGCCTTACAATTTTATAATTTAACATGTCATACTGTGTTCAGTTGGATTCAATAGTCTGATGTCACGTAGCCCAGCAACCAGCAGCTTGGTTCTAAACAAAACAAAATTCTGCACTGTTTATTCTTCATGCTGGCTAGAACGTTTTCACATGTCATAATGTGATCAGAATGTATAAAAGTCAAAACATGATCAGATTTATAATGTTCTTCTCCTCTGGATACACTTTCATGCTCGCCAGAGAAGTATTTCATAAGGGGGTCCACCATTATTCTGATAGTTTAGAACTAGTCTTTAAGTTACTATGCGTGATTATGACGGAAGTGACGTCACGACTGTTGAAGGGTATTGCTTTCTGTCCTTGTCTTAGAATGAGATTACTTAGTTAGCGAACTACTTTCTATTTTTCTCTGATACCTTTTCAATAGTCATTCCAGAAGTCCATCAACGAACCTCCCCCGATAGACGAAGACGAGAGGCAAGCTCTTGAAGAGTGCAAAGAACTGCTCGATAGAAAAACAATCGACTATAAGGTAATTATAATATTGCATTCGTGTGGCTACGTGGTCTTGTGGTATGACACTAGCTTTCGGATCCGAAGGTCCTGGGTTCGAGCCACGCTCGGCAATATATATACATTGTCGCCATAAATTCTTAACTTATATTTATACATTTTTATGCATGCCACGTCTGTGAACGAATTTCCATTTTTTAAATGCATAAAGTATATTATTATTATTATTATTATTATTATTATTATTATTATTATTATTATTATTATTATTATTATTATTATTATTATTATTATTATTATTATTATTATTATTATTATTATTATTTCATTATTATTATTATTATTAGTACTTATTTATTTATTTTAAAATACACTTACCTTGCCAAATTGATGGTAATTTTTTAATTAATTAATTGCTATTATCCCCCCCCCCCCCCCACCTATGTCCAGGAATTGAGAGACCAGTATGATGAGTTGATGGAACAGTTAGAGAGTACTAGAATACAGATGATGCAGTCTTCTAAGAAGGACACGTCGCTGTTTTCAAGGTAATAGTGTTCAACAGTCGTGACCTCACTTCCCTCGTAATGACTGGCGCATAGTAACTTAGTAACTGGTTCTAAACTATCGGAACAATGGCGGACGCCCTTATGAAATAGTTCTCCGACGAGCAAAAAAGTGTAGCAAGAGGAGAAAAACAGTATAAATTTGATCATGTTTAGCTTTAATAGATAGAAGGCGCTTGGCCAAGGAGTTCACAACATTGCCATCCGGAAGTATAACGGACCAACACACAAACTCTGTGTAACCATGAACTTTTATAGTCTGGTTAATACAGTTTAGTGAGATCAACTCACTAAAGCGGATGTCAAAAAACAATAGCAAAGGTCTGTATGACGTCATCTTCGTTCTATCTATACATTTTGCTCACATGACATGTGAAAAAGTTCTAGCCAGCATGAAGAATAAAAAGTACCGATTTCCTTTGTTTAGATCCAGGCTGCTCGTTGCTGGGCGGACGTGACATCAGATTATTGAATCCTATACGTCCCCTTCCATTATTCACCTAAGATCAAATTATGGGAATTGCCCTGACTATGAATATGAAGAATTAAGAAACAAACAAAAAATTATTTTTTTTAAAACTCAGAATTATTATTAATTTTTTGTGATGGTTTTTTTTTTTTTTTTGTATTTCATCAGGAAAGCGTCCCACTCTCGCATCCCTATGCTGAGAGGTTCCAGTCTAAGCGAAAGGCTGTCGTTCTCTTCAGTGGAAGCGTCAGAAACAGATGAAGATGATGGAATTCCAGCTGTGAAATTCTTTAAGAGTAGTGGATTGCAGAACATGAAGAGTAAGAATATCATACATAATATACCATATAGATAGTATGCGCTTGGCTAAGAAGCTCACAAC
>NC_088369.1:42790970-42813470 GCF_034508935.2 Berghia stephanieae
AAAAGGCAGCTCTAGAAAAGGAGATAAACAGTTTGATGCAAGACTACGAGAATGAGAAACACAATCTGAAAGTACAAAATGAAGAAGACCGAAAGGTTTTAGTACAAAGGTAATGTTCAGAAATTCTACTTAGTATAATATGAGCTTAATTGAGATGCTAAAAACAAGACAAAAGTTTAGAAGCTTTACTACAAAGGTAATGTTCAGAAATTCTACTTAGTATAATATGAGATTGATTGAGATGCTACAAACAAGACGCAAGTTTAGAAGCTTTACTACAAAGGTAATGTTCAGAAATTCTACTTAGTATAATATGAGCTTGATTGAGATGCTAAAAACAAGACAAAAGTTTAGAAGCTTGAGATATATTGATTTTATACGACTTACTTTTTTTTAATGGCATAGAGGCTATGTGGTCTTGTGGTATGACACTCATATGTGACCCTTCGCCTCAAAACGGTATTAAGTCGGGTTGGTTAAGATGTTGAAAATTGAATATATAGTCAGAAATATCAGACTTGTGTTGAGTTTGTATGTTTTATTGAGGAGAATGGATACCATAGTTTAGGGTGCTAATGACAACAATTTAAATTTTTGACCAGTTTAACATGTAACTCAGATTTTAAGCATCTGGTTCGTTCCGACATAATACCGTTTTGAGACGATGGGACACATATAGTCTCACTTATAGTCTGGCAAGTGTCTTCTAAACTTGTCCAAATGTTTCTTTATATACTCGGAGACTGAATAAGTCTTCATACAAAATATTGTAATTACTACATTTTTTCTCCAAATCTCTTGACAAACAGTTTTTGTCGATTGACACATTTGTCTACAGAATATAAGATGCATGAAAACAAGGATCATAACACATGAATATTTTTTTGTTTTATCATTATGATTACTGTTTATTTGTTTGTCATGAAAAACAGACTTTCAAAAATGGAAGAGACTGAATATTCAAACACAAAACAGATCCACAATCTTCAAGCACAACTTTCAGAGTTCCAAGAAAACTTCCAGCACGCCAACAAGGATCACGACCTTGACCTTACATCTCATCTGAAAAACCAGGAAGAAGCTTTAATTCAACAATTTGATGAAGAAAGAAGGAACCTGGCGGAGCGCTTCTCTCGAGAACTGGAACAACATCAGTCAAACTATAGATCGTATGTGGACCAAATCTTTACAAAGGTTAGATACTCTCTCTCTCTCTCTCTCTCTCTCTCTCTCTCTCTATATATATATATATATATATATATATATAGAGAGAGAGAGAGAGAGAGAGAGAGAGAGAGAGTTGTTTTTTGGGTTTTTTTGGAAATAGATTTATGTTAAACAGAAAACACAGGGCAACAGAGACAGAAAATCATAAGATTAACATAAAACAGACACACTACATGATATAACACAATCTCTCTCTCTCTCTCTCTCTCTCTCTCTCTCTCTCTCCCTCTCTCCCTCCCTCTCTCCCTCTCTCTCTCCCTCTCTCTCTCTCTCCCTCTCTCTCTCCCTCTCTTCTCTCTCTCTCTCTCTCTATATATATATATATATATATATATATATATAGAGAGAGAGAGAGAGAGAGAGAGCAGACACTCTAGATGCATGATATAACACAGTCTCTTTCTCTCTCTCTCTCTCTCTCTCTCTATATATATATATATATATATATATATATATACATATAGAGAGAGAGAGAGGGAGAGAGAGAGAGAGAGAGAGAGAGAGAGAGATTGTGTTATATCATGTATCTAGTGTGTCTGTTTTATGTTAATCTTATGATTTTCTGTCTCTTTTGTCATGTGTTTTCTGTTTAACATAAATCTATTTCCAAAAAAAAAAAAAAAACATTCATGCTGATAACTGATATGGAATGTCCAAAATGTTTATATACCCTATGAACTACCTGTGTTTATAGTAATTTGATTTTTCATTTTTATTTCTTTTTTTAAAAATTGATTTGCTATGTTGCCTCAACCATGTATGTTATCTTCAATGCTCTGAATCTTGTTTTGTGCGGCTATGTGTTCTAGTAGTATGACATTCGCTTTCGGATCGGAAGGTCCTGGGTTCGAGTCTCGCTCGGCGCATAGCTGAGTCCTTGGAAAAGGCTCTTTACTTACATTCTCTCACCGTACTCGGGTGTAAAATGAGTACCTGGCCGTTAACAGCGTTGTCTTTGTCCGAAAAATTGTAAAATCGCCTAACAAGGCGTCATGTCCCGTCCTACATGTCAAGTGTTGCTGTTGACCAGGGACCCCTTGTAAATCGCTTTGAGCACGTTTAGTGGATATTGCGCTATATAAAAGCTCATTAGAAAAAAAAACTCTCCCCTGTTAATAGTAATAATTTGATTTTAATTATTTTTTCAAAAAGTGATGTGCTATGTTGCCTCAACGATTTATGTTATCTTCAATGCTCTGAATCTTGATTTACAAAGCCAGATGTAAAATGTAATTCCAGGGTGCCGAAGGACTGTCAGGAAATTTACGAGATGATTTTCTGTCTTTGGTACGTAAACATACTGAGGAAGAGGTTGGGAGATCACAGGCAGCCATCTTGAATCAGCTTCAGCAAGATAGAAGCGAAGTTGCTGCCATTTTGGAAAAGGAAAAAGCTGAAATATGTAAGAAGTTTTAATTGAACATTTTTGAGCATTTTGTCATTAATTAATGATTCGCCACTTGGGTTCCTGGCCTCCCATAGTGGGCGGGGAGGTACATACTTTGCCTTCTACTCCCCCCCCCCCTGTATCTGTTTTCCAACTTGCTTTCTGTCTTTGTCTTAGGATAAAATTACTTGGTTTTGTCCTGGTCCAGGCCGGATACCCTGGCTGAGTGGGAAGCAGTCAAATGTATAGTTAGTTTTGGGAGATGATATTTTTTCCTTGTAAATCATCTCTCTGTTATGCACTGCATTATTTTTTATTTATATTATATATAACAGGCGTCATGTCCCGTCCTACATGTTAAGTGTTGCTGTTGACCAGGGACCCCTTGTAAAGCGCTTTGAGCACGTTTAGTGGATATTGCTCTATATAAAAATCTCAAAAGCCACCAAAATATTCTCTTTACTTATTCTGCAAAATTTCAGCAACATGTAGTCATGAAATGATCGATCTTTTCTTGGAAATATAAATGTAATTCTTTCACTCACTTTGAAATATTTAATTAAACTCTATCCTTACCAGCTATTTTCATAAATTTACCCGAAACTCCTTATTCACCCAACACAAAAGTAGATTTTTCAAACAGTTAGTAACGAGTATAATATTCTATATTTTGCTCAGAAAAATGAGCTCTGTCGAGTTTTTATAACTATAAACTATAACAAAATGAAATCAGAAAAAGAAAATTGTTGGCTGCGTCGTAACGAATGTGGCGATTTTCCCATGGGTTGTAAGGTGAGGGTTAAACTAAAGAAATTAATGTCATGTCGGATGTATGTTATTTCCAGACAAAGACACAGAGAACCAAAGGATCAGCCTCATGGAAAAGTATGAGTCGCAGATCATTGCCTTGAACAATGAAATTGTCTCCCTTCGTGACCAACTCGAAGAAAGGAAAGAGGCTCTGTCTGAAATGGTGGAAAAGGAGTCTAGTCAGGATGTTGGGATTGGCTCGGAAGTCGTCAACAATTTAAGGAAAGAAATGGAGGTAGGCTAACACATAAAATTCTGGGTGGGGCTCCTGACCTCCCATAGTGGGCAGGGGGTACATACTGTGTCTTCTATCCCCTTATATATGTTTTCCAACATACTTTCTGTCTTTGTCTTGGAATGAGATTACTTGGTTTTGTCCTGGTCCTGGCCGGATACCCTAGCTGGAAGGGAAACAGTCAAATGTTTAGTTAGAGTTTTGGGAGATGACCTTTTTTTCCTTGTAAATCATCTCTGTATTGTTTTGTTTACATGTTATATATGATTTGTAAACATTTGAGTGTATCTCTCTTAGTTGGGACCTGTGCTTGTGTCTGGATGAGACTTTTAGGTGATCTCAAACTAAGTACTTTGATAGTGTGCTCTTGGAATCTACATCTGTTTCCTATTTGAAAAATTTCCCTTTGTCTTACCTTTTCTTGGGATTCTTAAATTGTAATTCTAGAACTTTTATACTATCCCATTTTCTTCCTTTTTACTGACGCTGATATGACCTTAATGTGTTGCAAGTGCCGTAAAACACTCAAACACAAACAAACAATAACACATAAAACTACCTAGTATGGAAGCTCGCTTATTTAAAATTTGTGTCCTTCAAGTGTCGATTGATTTATATGATCCTCAACTTGGCAAAACTCTCAAACCTGTAACCAGGCGTGTGTTTCCAGAGCAATTCATTTAACTGGTAAACCATAGACCAATCTATTGGAACTTTTTGCTCGTTACTTTCACTAATTAATATTTGTGTCAGTCATGCATGACATAATCAGTTGGAAGGTGAAAATTTTGGGTTTGCAGTGTTTTGCATTTTCTGAAAGAATATGCTCCCAAGAGCATTTTAATCTTTATTTGAAGTAAATCGGGTGTTTTTTCATGAAGTTATAATGTTCAGATGTACGGGAAAGGTATCCAGCAACTTTTCTCGAATTTCATACTTTTTCAACTTGACTAGGTGTAGAAAGTATTTAGTAGTGAAATTAAGTTTTGATAGTTCTCGAAAATGTACAAAAAGGGTTGATTTAATAATTTATGACAAGAATTAATATTTGATAAATTTTTACCTTCTAACAAAACTTGGCAATATCTCAGTTCAAACCTTTCATCATCCGACTGATTATTTTATTCACTGTAACATTTGGTCCTTCAAGTGTCGATTGATTTATATGATCGTCATCTTGACAAAAAACTCTCAAAACTGAGGCCAGGCGTTTGTATCCAGAGTAACCCATTTAATAGGTTAACCATAGATCAATCTATTGGACTGGGTGGGGTTCCTGAGCTCCCATACTGGGCAGGGAGGTACTTTCTGTGTCTTCTACCCCCACTATATCTGTTTTCCAACTTGCTTTCTGTCTTTGTCTTGGAATGAGATTACTTGGTTTTGTCCTGGTCATAGCGCCTGGCTGGGAGGGAAACGGTCAAATGCATAGTTATTGTTTTGGGAGATGATATTTTTTCCTTGTAAATCATCTCTCTGTTATGTATTGTTTTGATTGTATAATGTACACATTTGAGTGTATTCCTCTTAGTGGTATCTTGTGCTGGTGTATGGGTGAGACATTATGTGATCTCAAACTAGGCACATTGATGGTGTGCTCTTGGAATCTACACATGTTTCCTATTTGAACCACTCCCCTTTGTCTTATTATTTTCCTCAAGTCCTTTTTATTGTAAAGCTAGAATCTTTCCACTTTTCAATTTTCTACTTTTTACTGGCGCTGATATAACCTAAATGTGTTGCAAGCGCCGTAAAACCCTTAAAAACAAACAAACAATCATTTTGGCAAAAACTCTCAAAACTGAGGCCAGGCG
This sequence comes from Berghia stephanieae, assembly GCF_034508935.2. Classification (NCBI taxonomy): domain Eukaryota; kingdom Metazoa; phylum Mollusca; class Gastropoda; order Nudibranchia; family Aeolidiidae; genus Berghia; species Berghia stephanieae. The sequence goes on from NC_088369.1 coordinate 42,796,444, forward strand.
TTTGTTACCAGATTAACCAATTTAATAGGTTAACCATAGATTGATCTATTGGAACTTTTTTCTCGTTACTTTCACTAATATGAGCTTTTTTGGGCGAAATCTTATGACCTCCCATGATGGGCACGGGGTCACTTGTTTGACCTTCTACCCCCTATATGTATCTGTTTTTATGAGATGCTTACCTACTGTCTTTGTCTTGAAACGCGATGGCTTGGTTTTGTCCTGGCCCTTGTCAGTATCCTTGACTGAGAGGGTATAATGATTGTTTTAGGAGGCGATATTTTTTCCTTGTAAATTACCTATCTCTTGTGTACTGTTATGTGCAGCTATGTCTTGTGGTATGACACTCGCTTTTGGATCGAGAGGTCCTCAGTTCGAGCCTCGGTCGGCGCATAGTTGAGTCCTTGGAAAAGACTCTTTACTCACATTCTCTCACCGTACTCAGGTGTACAATGATTACCTGGCCTTTTACATCTTTGTCTCTGTCGGAAAAAAAAATGTAATATCGCTTAACAGGCGTCGTCATGTCTCGTTCTACATGTTACATGTTGCTGTTGGTCTGGGACCCCTTGCAAAGTGCTTTTAGCACATTAAGTGCATATCGCTCTATATAAAAGCTCAAGTTTTTATGGATTTTTTAAAACTTTAATCTGAAATTGTTCTCTATAGATTATTAAAGCAAGAAAGGGAGCAGATCAGAGGACAGAAACAAATGAAAACAAAACTGGGGATGAACTTAATGAGAAAAACAAGGTTCAAATACAGCAAAAAGATTAATTCTCTCCTTACCAACCATTTTCAAAATTTTCCCCAAAACTTCACACCCAACTAACACAAATATAAATATTTTTTTTTAATTTTTTTTTGTTATTTTTTTCTTATCATTGAAACACAATAGCAGTAAAGATCTTACGAGACATAATTTCTTTAGCAACAACACATTCTTCATTTTCTTTAAATTGTATGATGTACAAAAGAAATTTGAATAAGAAAAATGTTGGTTGTATCGTAACGAATGTGACGATTTTCCTATAGATCTAGTTGGTAAGGAGAGGGTTAGAAGTTTGAAGTGATTCACTGTGATAAATCGAACACTTTATGTCCTATAGGGAATGAGATTAGCGGAAGAGTAGCGTCCCTTGATTGGACGTCACCGGAGGAGAAGTTATTTGTAAACAAACCAATTACAAGCCAAGCGCTCCAAATACAAAATTTATTATTCATATTTCTGTACAAAAATGCATATCATAATCAACGTTATGCATCTTTGTACAGAAATATGAATAATAAATGTTGTATTTGGAGCGCTTGGCTTGTAGTTGGTTTGTTTACAAATAACTTCTCCACCGGTGACGTCCAATCAAGGGACGCTACTCTTTCGCTAATCTCATTCCCTATTGATGCCACTAACCACATTTGACGTGTTTTTTAAAAAAATTGGTAGCCATCTTATTATAAAATAAACAAAAATGAATATAACAACTTCAAAAAATAAAAGAACAAAAATACCAAACACGGAACGTTTCGGGCTCAAAACCCTTCTTCAGCCAAAAACAACAACAACCAATAAAGACATGAGTACATTACTATATTCCAGATAGACGACAGGGATATATTGTAATTACTACATGTTCTTTGTTAAATCTCTCCACAAAAAGTTTTTGTAGATTGACAAATCTGTCTACAGAAAATAAGATGCATGAAAACAAGGTTCATAACAAATGAACATTTTTTTCTAATTATGATATGATTATATATATATATATATATATATATATATATATATATATATATATATATATATATATATATATATATATATATCCCTGTCGTCTATCTGGAATTTAGTAATGTATTTATATTTTTATTGTTTCCTGTTGTTGGCTGAAGAAGGGGTTTGAGCCCGAAACGTTCCGTGTTTTGTATTTTTGTTCTTTTTTTTGAAGCTGTTATATTCATTTTTTGTTTATTATTTTTCACACTCCACAGCTTCTAGAGGTCTAGTATCACTTTAACCATCTTATTGTGCAGCTATGTGGTCTCGCGGTATAACACTCGCCTTAGGATCGGAAGGTCCACGATTCAAGTTCAAGTCCCGGTCTGGGCGGCGCATGGTTGAGTCCTCGGACAAAGGTTCTTTACTCATATCTTCTCACAGCACTCAGGTGTAAAATGAGTACATGGCCATAAACAGCGTTGTCTCTGTCCGAAAACATTGCAATGTCGCCTAACATACGTCATGCCTTCTGCTACATGTTAAGTGTTGCTGTTGGCGAGAGTGGGGTCGTTTGACCTCGGATGGTGAGTGAGTCGAGTGGTCACTGTAGCTATGCCCTGTAGTTAATATTTCTTTTTCTGTGTTGCTTTCTGACCTTATCTTGGAATGAGTCAACTTGGTTTGTCATAGCCTTGGCTAGAGTATGTAATGAATTTGACTTTTGATTTTGCGCACCAGACTAATGTTTGTTTTTTATGTGTGATTGTTTTGTTTTGTTTGGTTTTTTTTTTTTTGTTTTTTTTCGTTTCATTCGAACGGGATTACACTCTACTAACTGAACAATAGACATTGGTTAAGTTGTTGTTTTTTTTTTAATATTATTGAGATATTGTTCTTGTGTGTAGCTAAATGAAATGTTTTATCTTTTAATTTAAAAGTTTTAGAAGACAGATAAAATGGACGTTTCGGTTTTTTTTCACTCTATCAACTAAACAGGACGAATGAATGAAACACTACAGACGAATCGAGACAGGATGCCAGATATAAAGACATATGAGAAGAAGAAGAAGAAGAAGAAGAAGAAGAAGAAGAAGAAGAAGAAGAAGAAGAAGAAGGAGGAGGAGGAGGAGGAGGAGGAGGAGGAGGAGGGAGGAGGGAGGAGGAAGGAGGAAGGAGGAAGGAGAAGGAGGAGAAGGAGAAGAAGAAGACCATATAATAAAGACAATAGAGAGCAAGTGTTTCCATGAAACCAAGCCACCTAATCATATTGTTTATTTATTTGTAATAATGTGTTTGTTCTTTACAGGAGGAGCTGGTCATTGAATTAGCTAAAATGAAAGAGGCATTCGAGTTGGAAAAAAAGGAGCTAGAAACTCAGAAAAACCTGTTGGAAGAGGAGCTTACCGAAACCCAAGGGCTGTTAGAGGCAGAAAGACAAAAGATTACGGAATCGGATGTGTTGAAGGTGATTTTCTTATCACAGTTTTAGTATGTGCGGCTATGCGGTCTTGTGGTTTGACACTCACTTTTGGATCGGAAGGTCCAGGGTTTGAACCTCGCGTTGGGCGCATAGTTGAGTCCTTGGAAAAGACTCTTTACTTACATTCTCTCACTGTACGCATGTGTAAAATGAGTACCTGGCCGTTTACAGCGTTGTCTCTGTCCGAAAAAAATTGTAACATCGCCTAACAGGCGCCAAGTCCCGTCCTGAATGTTAAGTGTTGCTGTTGGCCAGATACCCCATGCAAACCGCTTTGAGCACATTTAGTGGATGTTGCGCTATTTGGTTCTAAACAAAGAAAATCGGTCTTTTTTTATTCTTCATGCTGGATAGAACTTTCAAATGTCATGTGATCAGAATGTATAAAAGTCAAAACAGATTTATAATGTTTTTCTCCTCTGGATACACGTTTATGTTCGTCGGAAAAGAATTTCATAAGGGCGTCCGCCATTGTTCCTATAGTTTACTATGCGTCATTACGGGGGAAGTGACGTCACGACTGTTGAAGCCTATTCTTGTGAATTGGTACAACTTTACGATATTTTTATTGTCTTATTCTACCGTTTTTTTTACACGGGGTCCCTGGCCAACAACTACATTTAACATTTAGGACGGGACATGACGCATGTTAGGCGATGTTACAATTTTTTCGGACAGAAACAACGCTGTTAACGGTCAGGTATTCATTTTACACCTGAGTACGATGTGAGAATGTTAATATAGAGTCTTTTTCCAATAACTCTACTATGCGCCGAGCGCGAGGCTCGAACCCAGAACCTTTCGATCCGAAAGAGAGTGTCATACCACTAGACCACAATAGCCGCAAGGATGTCAAGCTGTTCTTTCCCTTCTACTTTGATTTTTTTCAAACAAACTAATATGTTTCTCCTCTTTAATGTTATATCTATTTATTTCAGAAATCGCTGAAAAAGCTGAAATCAGAAAAAAGAGAGGTTGAGAATATGGTTGAAGGAATGAAGGAAAAATTATACTTGGTTTACCAGCAGAAAGGGCTTGAAAAGGCTGATTTGGAAAGCAAGTTCCAAGAAATCAGAAATAGTGGATTGGAGGAAGGTCAGAGTTTAGGGCGAGAGGAAGGATTTGTTCAGGTAATTTTTATGGTTATTTGGTTAATTTTGTTTGGATTCTTTTGTTGTTGTCTTTTTGTTTGTTTGTTTGTTTGTTTTTTGTTTTTTTTTTTTGTATTGGGGAGGGGGGGTTCGATTTTTTTTTTTGGGAGGGGGGGGGCGGGGAGGGTTGGGAGGTTTTTGTTTTTTGGGGGTTTTTTTGGGGGGTTTTTTTTGTGTTTTCGGGGGGCGGGGGGGTTCGTTTGTTTTATTGGGAGGTTTTTGTTTTTGTTTTGTTTTTTTTGGGGGGGGTTTTGTTGTTTTTTTTTTTTGTATGTTTTTTTAAATTTATTTATCGTAATCAATTTGTAGTTTGTAGACTTGTAAATCATCCTACAATTATTTTTTGTTTGTTAAGTTTTTTGTTTGTTTACTCCCGTGTCATTGTATTTCCTTTTTTATTATTATTATTTTTTATTTGCTTAATTATTTTCAGAAATCCATTAGTCTATGGCAATACCCAATGTAAATTTCCAGAAGTGGATAATTAAAGTTTATCTTATCTTATCTTATCTTGTCTTGTCTTGTCTCGTCTTTCTTGTCTTGTCTTATCTTATCTTTTCTATCTTATCTGATCTTTTCTCATCTCATCTCATCCTATCCTACCCTATCCTATAATATCCAATCCTATCCTATCTTATCATATCTTATAAGCAGAATTCCGGCTCTCCAGTTTTAGTCAATGATTAGTCACCCAACCTTCTTCAGTCCCTTGAGAAGTTGATTTTTTTTTTACAAATTTCTATGTTTGCTTTGTTTATATATATATATAAAGTTTCTATTTTTCTTTCTTGCTTTGTCTGGCACCTTTCATACACACTTATTCAGATGTTTATCTTACACAGGCGCCTGTTTCTTTATTTCTTAATTAGTTATCAATGTGTGATTGTCATAGATGAAGTTGACGTCACTCGAGTCTTTGTTATTGCTTTTTGCCATCCACGTTTATGAATAATTCTCACTTAACTGTATCATCCAGACAATAAAAGTTCAAAGTTACACATAGTATTTGTGTTGAACCGTTATACTTCCGGGTGGTAATTTTGTGAGCTCTTAGCCAAGCGCATACTATCTATAGTGCATCAATTCATTTTTGTTTCTCCTATCTATACCCAGGGGAAAGAAGAAGGTATTGAGGTTGGAAGAGCTGAAGGGATTGAGCAAGGTAAAGAGATTGGAAAGCTGGAGGGAAGGAAAGAAGCGGAATCCAGCCTGGAAGTGTCGCAGAATAAACAAATACAGGAATACAGGGTGAGTTTCAGCCTTTAATTCATTGCAGGGGCGTGGCTATACTACTTACTACTTAGATGCCTTTCGCGTCTCGACCGAAAGATCGGGTCGCCTTGGCTGTTTCCAGTATTTCCTGTGTGAGGTGTCTCCAATATTGCCGGTCCTCTGCTAGGGTTCTCAGATTTTCAAGGTCCCCTGCCGTTATGAGACTAATGCTTTTGTCCAAGTGTTGTGAGGTTTTTGTTTAGGATCACAGGGAGTGTTGTGATCGGTCTTCCTCTGAAAAGGTTCCCGTGTTTTTGGAAGTATCCCGACATGGCTTGGTTTGCTGGTATGTTTTTGTCCCTGCGTAGTATGTGACCGAACAGTTGCCATCGTTGTTGTAAAATGTCAAGGGAGATTGGTCTTTCTTTTGTGATCTTATAGAGTGATTCATTTGAGATCTTTTTGGGGTATTTGATGTCCAGTACCCTTCTTAGCTGTGTGCGATGGAAGGCATCCAGATGTTCTTCTTCGGATTTTGTCAACGCCCAAGTGCCGCAGTTATACAGAAGTACCGGTTTTACAAGATATATTGGTTGATTTGGTGCCTGGCACCGCTTCCATCTGTTAAAAATAGATTACAGCATTTTTTAAAACAAACAAACTGAGAAATGGTATATACCCCCTCTTACTTATTTTTAAGTCTTTTCTTTAACTTTTTTTTCTTTCTTTTGTATTTACAAAGAGAGCATGTTTTAAGTCATTTTCTTCTGATTCTGGCACCACCTTAACTATAAGCATGCCACGCCACTGATTAATTGTATATTTTTGTTTGTTTATGTATGTTTCTGTCTGTGTGTTTGTATAGGAACAATACAGACAATGGATGTTTCGGGTACAAACCCTTCTTCAGCACAACAATACAAGAATTTCTGGAAATCAAATCAAATAAAATTTATTGTATTTGTTTTCCACGTTAATTTGTGTATTATTGTTGTGCTGACGAAGGGTTTGTACCCGAAACGTCCATTGTCTATATTGTTGTTCCTATCATACGAAGCCTCTCCATTTTCATTCTTTCGTTAGTATTTTCACGATCAAAGGCTAGCTTCGGGTAGCCCCTATCCGTTTTCCACTTGTCTGTGCGTTTGTGAGGACTCAATGAATATGTTTCTATTCTTTCTTCAACTTAACAAACTGACTTCCTTGACGCACTTAGATTCAGTAATAAATAACAATGTAAAATGGAATGTAAGCTTCAATTTAATTACAAAAAAACAGATGAAATGGACGTTTCGGGTTTCCCCTTTATCAACAAAACAGGATGAATGAAACACTGCAGATGAATGAGATAATGTGGTAGTCCTTTCCTTTCTTTAATTCATCCTGTTTTGTTGATAAAGGGGAAACCCGAAACGCCCATTTCATCTGTTTTCGTATATTAAATTGAAGCTTACAATCAATTTCACATTGTTATGTATTTCTTCGAGCTTCGAGCAGCAACATTGACATTAGATTCAATATTCAATTTGATGAAATAATAATATTTCAAATGATTGTATATTTTATGCCTTACAATCTAGTAATCACAGGCATAGAATTTCAGCCTTTAATTGTATATTTGTGTTTGTTTATGTATGTTTATGTCTATGTGTTTGTGAGGACTGAGTTAAAACGTTTCTGTTCTTTCTTCAACTTAATAAAAACGTACTACCTTGACGCACTTAGATTCAGTATTCAATTTGATGAAATAATGATATTTCAAATGATTGAATATTGTATGCGTTACAATCTAAGTCATTGCCGAGAAAATCACAGGCCTATTGTGTGGTACTGCTTGATACCGATGATGTCAAAGTTTTGAGAAAGTTTTGGGCTTTTTTCTAATGTTTTTCATCCCGCCCCTTCATTGACTAATTTCATTTTTTCATGGTCATTAGGGCCAGTTTTCATAAAGGGGGGGAGGGGGCGATTGTTTTGTTTTGTTTGTTTATTGTTTGTTTGTTTTTTGTTTTTGTTTCTCTATTTAGTTGGGGGGGTTTGTGTGTGTATTTTTTTTTAATTTTTAGTTTTGTTTTGTTTTTTGTGGATTTTTTTTTTTGTGTTTACGGGTTCTATTTTTTAAATGTAGATCTAAGTTATTTTAATCACACAAAAAAGTTAAGTTTTTTGGCAATTTTCCCCCAATGATGAAATGAAATCAGTCATGGTCAGTCTACTTTACCCCTCGATTTCTTTAAATCTATTTTCAAATAGGGTTTAATTGAATCACTGAAGCATGACAAGAACGTTCTCGAAAATCGCCTGAGGCAAGAAAAGGAGAAAAATAACAAATGTTTGATGCAAGCACAAGACAGGGATCAATTGAAGGTGAGATTGAAATTTTACCTCTCATGAAAGTCAATCTGTTCCTCAATGATTTTACTTTCCAATAAATAAAAAGGGGGCTGATATCTCGTAATAGGCTTCAACAGTCGTGACGTCACTTCCTTCGTAATGACGCATTGTAACTTAGTAACTGGTTGTAAACTATTGGAACAATGACGGACGCCCTTATGAAATACTTCTCCGACGAGCATAAAAGTGTATCCAGAGGAGAAAATCATTATAAATCTGATCATGTTTTGACTTTTATACATTCTGATACATGCCATGTGAAAAAGTTCTAACCAGTGTTTAGAACCAAGTTGCTCGTTGATGAGCGGACGTGACATCAGACTATTGAATCCTATTCTAACGGAACCATTATTTTATTTACAGGGTCGTTTTGACCAATTACTGGGTGAGAAACACGCAATTGAAGCGAAGCACGAAGAGACCTTGAATCACATCCTAGAGGACCATCAGGCAGAGAAAGAACATTTGATGGATGAGATCCGGAAGCTAGAACAACGGAGAATCCAAGCCCAGTCTGACAAGAGAGCTGTAGAAGCCCATATTGGGGCTTTCCACCAGGAACTGGAAATGGCCCATCAAGTCATGAATGAAGAACAAGATGAAGGAGAAGTAATTATTGTTATAAGAATCAATTCTAGGCGCTAGATAACTATTTTTGACATAGATAGATATATTTTCAAAATCAGTTGTTTAACTTGTTTCCTGCCTGAAAAAAATCGTTGATATAATGTTTTTAAAAAGAAAAAAGGCAATGCTATTCTTTCATGAATTGCTATTTCTGGACAATAAATCTCATATTATTATTATTATTATTACTATTATTATTATTATTATTATTATTATTATTATTATTATTATTATTATTATTATTATTATTATTATATATTATTATTATTATTATTATTATTATTATTATTATTATTATTATTATTATTATTATTATTATTATTATTATTATTATTATTTTCATCACCACCATTAATATTATTTTTTTATCATTATTATGATAATTATTTTTTTAAAACTGATTTCTTCAAAAAGAGAATAAAGCATTGTGCTACTGTACTCTGTAAAAAAAAAACACGTATTTAAAATTTTAGCCTGAAAAATCGACCATCAAATGTGAAATAAGATGTATGACTTCAAATAACTCCCGGGTTTGAGAGTTTTTGACAATTTGAGAGGTATTTTCTGGCCAAAAGTTTAAATATATGTCTTTTTCAGAGTATGGCAGTAACTATAGTTGTTATTTTTTGAGAAATGTGTAATTTGGTTGACGAATCAATTTATTCCAAACCCACCACACAATCCTTTCTATATCTTAGTTTAATACTAGTAGTTTAATAATAAATCTGATTTTTCTTTTCAATGAAGGCATCTGTAATGGAGCGAGCCCAAAACCATTCTGTGTTACAAGAACAAGTCACGTTACTACAATATCAACTCAAAGAGGCAGAGTCAGCCCAGCAGGAACTCGGCTTGCTGAAGGTAAACTAAACTTGAGCTTAATGTGCTCAAAGTGTTTTACAGGGGTCCTGAGCATGACCAACAACAACATGTAACATGTAGAACGAGACATGATATCTACCATTTTTTTCGATAGAGACAACGCTGTTAACGGCCAGGTACTCATTTTACACCTAAGTACGGTGAGAGAATATGAGTAAAGAATCTTTTCCAAGGACTCAATTATGCACCTTCCGATCCAAAAGTGTGGCCGTTAACAGCGTTGTCTCTGTCCGAAAAAAAATTGAAAGATCGCCTAATAGGCGTCATGTCCCGTCCTAAATGTTAAATGATGCTGTTGGCCAGTTACCCCTTGTAAAGCGCTTTGAGCACGTTTAGTGAATATTGAAATAGGCTTCAACAGTCGTAATGTCACTTTTCTCGTAATGACGCATAGTAACTTAGTAACTGGTTCTAAACTATCGGAACAACGGCGGACGCCCTTATGAAATATTTCTCCGACTAGCAAAAGTGTATCCAGAGGAGAAAAACAGTATAAATCTAATCATGTTTTGACTTTTATACAGTCTAATCACATGTCATGTGAAAAAGTTCTAGCCAGCATGAAGAATAAAAACTACCGATTTTATTTGTTTAGAACCAAGCTGCTGGTTACTGGGCGGACGTGACATCAGACTATTGAATCCTATTCTTCGGTACGCCCGTCTGTGTCTCAAACAGCACCAAGGTACATTCTTACAACACCGAGTGAAAATACGCGCCTTCGGATTGTAAGGTCCAAGGTTCGAGTCCCGTTTTTGAGCAGCCCATTGTTGAGTCCTTGGAAACGGTTCTTTACTTACATTTTCAACGTGGTTTCTGTTGAAAAAAAAATTGTAATATCGCCTAACAGGCGCCGTGTCTTGTCCTACATGTAGAGAGTTGCTGTTGGCAGGGGACCCCTTGTAAAGCGGTTTGATAACGTTTTGTGGATATTGCGCTATATATCTTTATGGATTGTTGTAAATATCTGACTATTTAATTCAGTACCCAGAAGTTCTGCACAACATATCAATTTTATTTACATAAATTTCATTTATCTGCAGGAGGAATATGAAAACCTGTTACAAGAGAAGAGCGAACTTGAGGAATTGGTGAAGAAGCTGCAGACCAAATCATTTGAGGATGATCAGGCAAAGTTAAAATCTCAGATGGTAATCAGATATCATTACATTATAGATTCAAAGAAATTGTGGCCCACAGTCTCGAAACGGTGTTATGTCGGGGTTTACAAGAAGGTGCTTAAAATTGAATTTATAGATAGAATGAAGTTGACGTCACCGGGTCGTTGATATTTTTGTTGTTTTTTTTTTTTTTTTGTCATCCGCGTTTATGAGTAATTCTCACTAAAATGTATCAACCAGAGTTTATGTTTACACATCGTTTTGTTTCGTGGTCCGATATACTTCCGGATGGCAATGTTGTGAGCTTCTAAGCCAAGCGCATACTATCTAAGTCACAAATATATAAAGCGAGGTGACTTTGTGTACGTTATGTTGATGATAAATACAATTTCTTGTACTGTAAAAAAAAAAAAAAAAAAAAACACTCCAAGGTCCGATTTCTAATCATTAAATGTGACCCATCGTCTCAAAACGGTATTATGTCGGAACGAACCATATTCTTAAAAGCGGAATTAATTGTTAAACTGGTAAAAAATTATAAATTGTTGGCAAAAGCACCCTAAAATAGGTATTCATTCTCCTCAATAAAACATACAAACTCAACACATGTCTGATATTTCTGGCTATAAATTCAGTTTTTAACATCATTACCATCCCGACTTAATACCGTTTTGAGTAACAATACCGTCACAAATGATAACATTTTTATCTCTAAGAGAACTTACTACTCACAACAAACGCATTAAACATACCAGCAAACAAAACTACGTGAAACCTAAAAGGGTTATTTTGCTATTCAAATATTTATTTTGTGAGAGCTGATCACCCAAAGTTGTTCTAAAAGCAATAACAAAGAAACTCAGAAGAAATTTTAATTCCGAGATTAATAAAACGTTCACGTTCCGTTCCTGTTCGGTTCGGCGACTGAAAACGAGAGGGGTCACTCATTTTGCTAGGATAAACAAAAGACCGACTGAGAGGAAAGGTCAAATGGAGGGCAAGAAGAACCGGAGAGGAAAATGAATGCACTCAGTTTGCAGCCTTAACAAATAACTTGTATGTATGAAATAGAAATTTTATTCCATTTGGTCTGCTTAGTGTATAAGTGAAACATTGTGAAGTTGATCACTGGGTGGGGATCCTGACCTTCCATAGTGGGCAGGGAGGTACTTTCTATGTCTTCTATCCCCTTATATCTGTTTTCCATCTTGCGTTTTGTCTTTGTCTTAGAATGAGATTACTTGCTTTTGTCCTGGCCCTGGCCGGATACCCTGGCTGAGAGGGAAACAGTCAAATGTATAGTTATTGTCTTTTGGGAGATTATATTTTTTCCTTGTAAATCATCTCTCTGTTATGCACTGTATTATGTTTTCTTTATTTTATATATGATTTGTAAACATTTGAGTGTATTCCTCTTAGTAGGAACCTGTGCTTGTGTCTGGATGAGACTTTTAGTTGATCTCAAACTAAGTACTTTGATAGTGTTCTCTTGGAATCTACACCTGTTTCTTATTTGAACCAATTCCCCTTTGTTTCACCTTTTCTTGGATGCTTTAATTGTAATTCTAGAACTTATTACTATCCCATTTTCTTCCTTTTTACTGGCGCTGATATGACCGAAATGTGTTACAAGTGCCGTAAAACCCTTAAAAAACATGAAGTTGATTAAGCATGATCAACAAGTGGAAATGTATTTTGTATATTATATTCACACTTATTTATTCATATTTTTACTGTTATGTCAATTTTTAAAAAATCATTTTCATTAAACGTAATTTCTTTTAAATATTTCAGGATCATATTCAAAATCTGATGACAGAAAAAAACCACTTGAGAGAAATACTGGACCAAACATCAAACCAGGTGATTTTCACATTTCCTTGGAGACTTATTAGACTGGACATCATCAAGAAAACTGTAGTTGAATCGTCACTCGGAAAAAAAATACAGAGTTTCTGAATTCTTGACAATTTTTAAATCTGTTTTGTCGTCTTTTTCTTTTTGTCATGTTTATAAACTCGTATTCAAAACAAAAAGTATACAGATTTAAAAGTGTGTGTGTGTGTGTGTGTGTGTGTGTGTTTGTTTGTTTGTTTGTTTGTTTGTTTGTTTGTTTGTTTGCTGTGTGCATATTAATTAATTTTCTAATCATCTATTTAATTTATATTATTATTCTCTTTACCTATTGATTTCCATTTCTTATCAGGGAGAACTATCTGTACATTACATGGTAGAGCACGTATTATAACCCTCTTTACATTCTCTAGAAATTCAACAAAATGATTTGCTCCTCAGAGAAGGGGTCTTTTGACTTCCTATTCATAGCGGGCAGGAGGTCACTTGCTGTTTCTTCTACTCCACTCTATTTGCTTTTGAATTGCTTTTTGTCTTTGTCTTGGAATGGGATTACTTGGTTTTGTCCTGGTTCTTGGCTGACGGGGAATCAGACAAAGATATAGTGTTAGTTTGGGAGATTATAGGGAATGAGATTAGCGGAAAAGTAGCGTCCCTTGATTGGACGTCACCCATAGTCTGTGACGTTACCGGCGGAAAAGTTATTAGAGAGAGAACGTCATGGTGGTTGTGCGCATGCGTCTCTCGTCCTCACTTCCGGTGAAAGCGGCTTGAGACACTTCAAAACCAAATTGACGTTCTCTCTGTAAGGTGACGTCCAATCAAGGGACGCTACTCTTCCGCTAATCTCATTCCCTATATTTGTTTCCCTTGTAAATCATCTCTCTGTTTTGTACTGATATGATCGTTATATTTTTGTTTGAACATATCTTGTAAATTTTTGAGTGCGTTCCTTTTAATGGGACCCTGTGCTGAAGTCTAGGTGAGTCTTTTACTTTTAGGTGATCTCAAACTAAGCACATTGATGATATGCTCTTGGAATCCATTTTGCTTCTTTATTTGAACCAATTCCTCTTTGTCTTACTTCTTCTTGGGTGCTTTAATTGTAATTCTAGAATTATTTGACTATCCCGTTTTCTATTTTTTTGTTCTGGCGCTGAAATGATATAAATGTATTGCAAACGCCGTAAACCCTTAAAAACAAAAACAAACGATTTGCCCCTTTTCTTTACATATTAACTCAAGTCATTTTCTTTTTCAGTTGATAAAATCAACTACATCCATGGCACTTTCACAGTCAAAGTTTATCAGAGAGCTGGAGACTTTAAGACAAAAGACAAGTTCCATGGTTGAGAAAGAGAATTACACCCAGCTACAAATCAGTCTGGTCGACCAGCAGAAGCTTGTAATCACCTTACAAGATGCTATAAGGGAGCGAGAGTCTTTAGTTGATAAAGTTATCAGAGGTAACATACCCTATTTTTATGATCTAAATGTCATCCTGTGTTTATATTCCATCGTACTTCTTTCAAGCTAAAAGCATTCCAAAAGTGAAAGTTCGGCCATGTGGTCAAGTGGTATGACACTTCATATTATTGAATATTTCGTAACTTCGGATCGAGCCTTCCTAAGGACCTGGGTGGAGTTCCTGACCGTCCATAGCGGGCAGGCTGACAATTATAGGGAATGAGATTAGCTGAAGAGTAGCGTCCCTTGACTGGACATCTCCTTACAGAGAGAACGTCAAAATGGTTTTACGCATGCGTCTCTCTCGTCCTCGCTTTCGGTGAAGTGTCTCATGTCGCTTTCGCCGGAAGCGAGGACGAGAGACGCATGCGCACAACCAACATGACGTTCTCTCTCTAATAACGTTTCCGCCGGTGACGTCCAATCAAGGGACGCTACTCTTCCGCTAATCTCATTCCCTATTGTGCATTCTATCCCCTTATAGCTGTTTTACAATTTGCTTTCTGTTTTTGTCTTGGAATGAGATTACTTGGTTTTGTTATGAACCTGGCCGGAGTCCTTGGCTGGGAGGGAAACAGTCAATTGCATAGTTATTGTTTTGGGAGATGATACTTTTTTCCTTGTAAATCATCTCTCTGTTATGTATTATTATATTTGTTATTTTGAATGTATATTGTAAGCATTTGAGTGTATTCCTCTTTGTTGGACCTTGTGCTTTTGTCTGGATGAGACTATAGGTGATCTCAAACTAAGTGTACTGATGGTATGCTCTTTGAATCTACATCAGATCCCTATTTGTTCCCAGTTCCCCTTTATCGGTCTTTTTCTTGGGTGTTTTAATTGTAGTTCTAGAATTTGACTATCCTATTGTCTTCCTTTTTACTGGCGCTGATACTATTTATGACCTAAATGTGTTGCAAGCGCCGTTAAACCCTTAAAAATAAAAACAAACAAACCTCCCAAGTTCGGGCTCATCCTTCGATCCGAAAATCCACTAAAAGATTTTAAAAACTATATTATCCTTTAAATTTTACATCCTTTTTTTTATCCCCTTCCCTATTGGGAATGAGATTAGCGGAAGAGTAGCGTCCCTTGATTGGACGTCACCTTACAGAGAGAACGTCAATTCGGTTTTGAAGTGTCTCAAGCCGCTTTCACCGAAGCGAGGACGAGAGACGCATACGCACAACCACCATGACATTCTCTCTCTAATAACCTCTCCGCCGGTGACGTCACAGACTATGGGTGACGTTCAATCAATGGACGCTACTCTTCCGCTAATCTCATTCCCTTATATTATTACCTATACAAAACAAAAATTAAAAAGACAAACATCGAAAAATGAGGAATTATAATTTTAAAAAGTTTGTTTCCCTGTTTTATTCGTCATAACACAAGGATTGTATTTCAATGTTTCACAGAATATATTAATCTTAATGATGTTTGCATGTTGAATACAGACCATACTATAGTTACTCTGAGCATGTTTATAAAAATTACATCGTATCTATTTGCTTTCATTTCTTTTATTCGTCATAACAAAAGGATTGTATTTCTATGTTTCACATAATATATTAATATTAATGATGTTTGCAATTTGAATACAGACCATACTATAGTTACTCTGAGCATGTTTATAAAAATTACATCGCATCTTATTTGTGACCCAACGTCTTAAAACGGTATTATGTCGGGATGAAACTGATGCTAAAAAGTCAAATTAAAACTAAACTGGTCAAAATTATTAATTACTGGGAATTAACATTCTAAAATATGATACCCATTCTCCTCTATAAAACATCCAAACTCAACGCAAGTCTGATATTTCGGGCCACAAATTCAATTTTCAGTAACTTAATCATCCCGACTTAATACCATTTTGAGACGAGGGGTCACATTTATTGGTTGAGTCTGGAAGGAAATCACCCTCAACTCTTTGAAATCCATTTTGTTTCAGAGAGAGAAGAAGAAGTTACAGAATTGAACCAAGTGATGGAGTTGAAAATTAAAGAGATCCGGGAAAAACATGAAATCACTCAAGAACTTCTCGTCAAGCAGAAAGAAAAATATAAGAAACTGGTAAGTAGTTTTATTTTTTTTTTTTTTGTTTTGTTTTGTTTTTGTCTGTTGTTTAGGCTGTTGTTGTTGTTTTGTTCTTGGTTAATATCTGAGAGAGAGAGTGTGTGTGTGTGAGTGTGTGTGTGTGTGAGTGTGCGTGCGTGAGTGTAAGTGTGTGTGAGTGTGTGAGTGTGTGTGTGTGTCAGAGTATGGGTTTGTGTGAGTGTATGTGTGAGAGTGTGTTTGTGTGTGTGAGTGTATGTGTGTATGCGTGTGAGTGTATGTGTGTGTATGTGTGTGAGTGTATGTGTGTGTATGTATGTAAGTGTATGTGTATGAATAAAGGGATTTTTCTTTCTTTTTTTTTTTAACTCTTTTTTTTTAGCTGAAAATATAAATGACTATAACATCCTTGTTTTCTATTTTTCTTATTACAGTGCAATGTCAACAACAAGAAAAACCTTCTCTTGAAAGATCTGTATGTGGATTACTCTAATCTAAAAAGCACTTATGCCGACAGTGACTTGCATCGAAGACAAGCTGAGAGGACCTGCAGAAGGCTGGTAGAAAAATGCAGGGAATACAAAAAGACTCTTTCTCGTTTGTGTCAAATGTTATCGAGGTGAAAAGACTCTTTCTCGTTTGTGTCAAATGTTATCGAGGTGAAAAGACTCTTTCTCGTTTGGGTCAAATGTTATCAAGGTGAAAAGACTCTTTCTCGTTTGTGCCAAATGTTATCGAGGTGAAAAGACTCTTTCTCGTTTGTGTCAAATGTTATCGAGGTGAAAAGACTCTTTCTCGTTTGTGTCAAATGTTATCGAGGTGAAAGATGTTGCTGCCTTCCATTCCAGTTTTGTCTTCCAATAATATTGTTATTATTCCACATTTTTATATCACCTCGGACGACGTGAACATATATGCAGGTCTGAGATCCGAATGCAATTATGGGCCTGTCTAGTTTAACATTGTTGTAATGGACAATATTTTGCGTCTTTATTAAGAACCAAAAAAAGATTTCACAACAATTAGCCCATAATAAATTGGGTTATCAGACCTGCAAAAAA
>NC_088369.1:42818470-42848470 GCF_034508935.2 Berghia stephanieae
ATATAAACTATGACAATGCATGTTTAAAAAAACTACACGGTATTGGTGCTATTGGTTTTGGTAAATTACTCACAATATCCGCCAGCCGGATAACTACACACACACACACACACACACACACACACAAACACAAATGTGTGTTGTCTTGATCGATTATATTCTAATATAATTTAGTGAAAACTAATCACGAAAATGTGCGCTGTATATAGTTTTAAAAAATTTTTAATGAAATTCCCTTCATTCATTCCACGGGAGAAATTTGTCTCTAGGGTCTATTCCAAGGAAAGACTGGAATAACTCAGACGTCAGCCGCAGTGCAGCGCCACAAATTGAGCTAGGGCGAGGTGACTTGCTCAAGGCTACACAGCGCAGCGGCGGGTGATCGAACTCGGTACCTTTCATGAACGAAGCAAAAACCGTACCGCTGAGCTACGATGCCCCTTTTGCCCCTAGTTCATTTTGGCAAAAAAAAAAAAAAAAAAAAAGAAAAAAAAGCAATTAGAATTATTATCTGGGTGGGGATCCTGACCTCCCATAGCGGGCAGGGAGGTACTTGCTGTGTCTTCTATCCCCTTATATCTGGGTGGGGACCCTGACCTCCCATAGCGGGCAGGGAGGTACTTGCTGTGTCTTCTATCCCCTTATATCTGGGTGGGGATCCTGACCTCCCATAGCGGGCAGGGAGGTACTTGCTGTGTCTTCTATCCCCTTATATCTGGGTGGGGATCCTGACCTCCCATAGTGGGCAGCGAGGTACTTGCTGTGTCTTCTATCCCCTTATATCTGTTTTCCAACATGCTTTCTGTCTTTGTCTTGGAATGAGATTACTTAGTTTTTTTTCCTGGCCCTGGTCGGGGTCCTCTGGGATGGAAACAGTCAAATGCATAGTTATTGTTTTGGGAGATGATATTTTTTTCCATGTAAATCATCTCTCTGTTATGTATTAGTATATTTGTTATTTTTTAATGTATACTGTAAGCATTTGAGTGTATTCCTCTTGGTTGGACTTTGTTCTTGTGTCCGGATGAGACTTGTAGGTGATCTCAAACTAAGTACATTGGTGTTATGCTCTTAGAATCTACATCTGATCCCTATTTGTTCCCAGTTCCCCTATGTCTTGCTTTCTCTTGGATGCTTCAATTGTAGTTCTCGAACTTTTTACTATCCCATTTTCTTCCTTTTTACTGGCGCTGATATAACCTAAATGTGTTGCAAGCGCCGTAAAACCCTTAAAAACAAAAAAAAAATAAAAACAAATTAGAATTATGGTTATAGATATCATGTACAGATATATATATACATTTTTTTACTCACTTAAAGACATAAGAATACTAATAGCATAGCGTTTTACTTACAGCAACAACCCCGCTGTTTTTTTGCTCCAAACACTTGGGACACAACGCCTTCATCATTGGAAGAGTGTCAGAAGGCACGGGTGTCACAACTAACAGCAACAACACTAGAAAAACACAACTTGCCTTCTCCATTTTTAATCTAAACTTCTGTTTTCAAAACCTATACGAAGGTACCTAAATCAGGGCGAGATTTAGAACGTAGTTATTATTCAATAAGTTTATTGTTTGACACGCTTCAACGATTATTATTAGTTATCATTAATTTGCTAATAATAATAATATATAATTGTAATATAATATATATACTTTATTCATCCAAATAAAATTGAAATTCGTTTACAGAAGTGGCATGCATAAAAATGTATAAACACAATATATATATATATATATATATATATATATATATAGTGTGTGTGTGTGTGTGTGTGTGTGTGTGTGTGTGTGTGTACAAGCATGTAAAAATATACAACCAAGAACCAATAGCAACACTTTACATATTAATTTGATAAATTGAGATAGGCCATACCTCTGGCCTTTAGTCCGAACTTGTGAATGTATATTTAAAAGATAG
Organism: Berghia stephanieae; assembly: GCF_034508935.2. Lineage (NCBI taxonomy): Eukaryota > Metazoa > Mollusca > Gastropoda > Nudibranchia > Aeolidiidae > Berghia > Berghia stephanieae. The sequence continues at coordinate 42,820,397 of NC_088369.1, forward strand.
TATTTAATTTAGATCACAGTTGGGCGTTAAAAATTCGAACACCATGTGACAAAAATGAATTAAGGTGACGTTTTGTCTTTGCTTTTATATATATAAGGCGACGGCTCCTCGTGTAGAATATATTTGAGAAGGAGGTGATCGCCATCCTTCATAACTTTCTCCATTTTATTTAGACAAAATCTCTTGAACAGTTCTTCCACATTGGAAATTGGGTGAGTATAACTTCTGTCTTTATCAATTATCAATTAACGAGAACTCTGTAAGCGGGAACAGTTTGTTGCAAAGTAAACTGTCCCAATATGGCAGGTTTCCCGATTTAGACGATTGTTTCAATATACATAGATACTTCGCATTTTTCAAAACGCTTCTCCACTTTTCACTAGGTACAGGCACTTCAATATTTATCTATACATACATGCCTACAATACACTGCCACCAGCCGCAGGCCAGATGGAACGATTTTTTTTTCAATTCGTACTTTATGACTTAACAAATAAAATCTCTACTTTGAGTGTCAGCAATTTGGTAATGAATTACTTGACTGACTAATGACTTGTGGCCCCTGGCGGAGCATAGGGCCTCAACAGTATCTCTTCCATCTTCTTCTGTCCTTGGCACAGACCTTTGCCTCACTCAAGGTAAGATTGGAGATGCACAAATCTTGGTGAAGGCTTCTCCTCTAAGTCTGTTTTGGACGACTCCGTTTCCTCTTGCCCTGTGGGTTTCATTCGAGAGCCTGTGGTTATATTACACGGCTCTTTCCGCAGGTAATGGCCAACCCATCGCCACTTTCTGCGTCTGACCTGGACATCCATTTGTTCTTGGTTTGTTCTTGTCCAAAGGTCAGCATTTGGCACTTTGTCAAACCATTTCAACCTGAGTATTTGTCGAAGACAGCGATTGACAAAAGTTTGTATCTTGGCTGATGTGGTCAAGGTTTTTCGCCAAGTCTCTGACCCATGGAGCAGAACTGCTTTGACATTAGTGTTAAATATTTTAAGCTTGGAGTTTGTGGACATGCTGGACGCTTTCCATATTGGTCTCAATATTGCAAAGGCATGGCGCGCCTTCTTGATTCTAGCGATGATGTCTTCGTCAGTTCCACCCGACTGACTGATTTTGCTGCCAAGGTATGTAAATTCCCTGACATCTTCTATTGCTGTGCCAGAGATGGTGATTTGTGCTTCTTGTTTGGCAGTTAAGTGCAGTAGGTTTGTCTTCTCTTCACTAATCTTGAGACCAATACAATTTTTTAAAGAATCTTTGTTGATTTGAATTTAATATTCTCTTTAGTTTTCTAATGATATGGACGTTTAGACACTTTCCTTTATCCTTGTGGTATGACACTAACCTTCGAATCGGAAGGTTCAAGTTTTTTTTAAATCTTCTATTTTTCTTTCTTGCTTTGTCTGGCAACTTTCATACACACTTGTTCAGATCTTTATCTTATAACGTTGCCTGCTCCTTAATTTCTTTAATTTGATATCTTTATCACCTTTCCGTTAGTTTTACTCACAGAAATAGCGTCTTGCTTGGATTCTATACAAAACGGACATCCGTTTGACGCCTTCATCGGCTAACAGTCAGAATGATCTAGTATTGTGACAAATAACAGAAACAATAGGGAATGAGATTAGCGGAAGAGTAGCGTCCCTTGATTGGACGTCACCGGAGAAGAAGTTATTTGTAAACAAACCAACTACAAGCAATACGCTCCAAATACAAAATTTATTATTCATATTTCTGTACAAAAATGCATAACGTTGATTATGATATTCATTTTTGTACAGAAATATTAATAATAAATTTTGTATTTTGAGCGCTTGGCTTGTAGTTGGTTTGTTTACAAATAACTTCTCCGCCGGTGACGTCCAATCAAGGGACGCTACTCTTCCGTTAATCTCATTCTCTATACTAGATAGAATGATACTGATGGTATTCTCTATTTTGATTTTGATTTTTTTTTGTCTTATTAATTTTCAAAGACAGAATCTCGAAATGTAACTCAACGTATATTGCCACCTACACACCTAACGTTCTACCGGCCGTAAACCGGTAACGGTAAACCGTTTAGCCCATCAATATCAAGAATATCACTCCGACCTTAAAACTAATTACATATTTGAACTCAGCAGGTCCAAATTCAAAATGTTCATGCACGCCTCGATTTAGATAATGCTTATGAACAAAATTACTTTTTATTTAGTTTTAAGATCAGAGTGATATTTTTGATATTGATGGGCAAAACGGTTTACCGTTACCGGTATACCGGCCGGTAGAACGTCGTTAGGTGTGTAGGGGGCATGGTGTTATACTTGGACACATTGTCAGTAATGATCATGAAATGTTCCGATACGTTTTAATGATTGTTAACCACTTGCTGAGTAGAATACCAAATGTTATTGAGAAATGCTTGTTTTCAAGCAAAACATCCCTAGTTGAAAAGGTTTCCCAATTTTCCGAATTAAAAACTATTTCTTGATATGCATAATAGACATATAGGCTTATTTTAATGTTTCCATTCAGTTTAACAATGTTCTTCTTGACAATACATAAATTACTCCGCAATCAGGTCACGCCACACATACAAAAAAGCCCACAAAAAGAACACACACAAAACAAAAAGAACCAAAACGTTTCTATTCAGCCTACATTCTCGATTGGGCATTTAACTAGAAGGTACTTTGGTTTCCAGAGCAAGCCATGGGGTGCATCCTCTGTGAAGCATACAAATACGTAGTAACACTCAATAGAAATCACAACATTTCGATAATATATTCTCTTTTGTCAATTGCCCACCAGCTGTGCTGGAAAGCGGCAGGCCAAGATAGTTTCTCAATAGAATTGATTGACTCCCTCGACGATCTGGGGAAAAACATTCTGACAAAAGCCTTTAATGTCATATACGAAATGGGTGAATTGCCTAATTCCAGAGATAAGTGACGAGCAGTTTGGTTTTGTTAAAGAAAAAGGTACGGTGATTGCACTCTTTACATTGAAAACAATAATGCAACGGCCAATCAAAAAACAAAAATCACTTTATCTATGCTTCGTTGATTATTCCAAAGCTTTTGATTCAGTACAGCACGAAACGCTATTCAAAATCTAAGAAAAGATCGGTGTAGAGAGTAAAGACCTTCATCTTGTGAAAAACTTATACTGGAATCAAACAGCGTGTGTCAAACTTGATAATGAAACATCGGACTTCGTTAACATCGAGAAGGAGTAATACAAGGTTGCATCTTATCACAAGACCTTTTTGACATATATAGTGAAACAATATTTAAAGAAATTGAAGATATGAAAGGCGTCGGCTTTGGAGGCAGAATATGAATAGCATAAGATATGCAGATGATGGTACTCTGATGGCATACTCTCCAGAACACGTGCAAAAAATTTTAGATATACTTTTGTGCAAAAGTGAAGAGATGGGCCTGAAACTAAATGTTAAGAAAACCGAATGCATGGTGGTCTCAAAGAATGACAACAACACGATCTTCCTCTTGTCAAGCAAAGGAGAGACCATCAAACAAGTAATGAAATTTAAATATTTAGGCACTATCATTACCCATGCTGCACCTGACATAGAGGATATAAAACAAAGAATAGCAATAGCAAAAAAAACGTGTTCCATAAAATGCGACCAGTTGTGTCAAACAACAACCTAAAGTTGAAGACCAGAATGAAAGTAGTAGAAACATTGTTATAAGTACCATTTTATACGGTTGTGAAACGTGGGCGCTTGACAAAGAATGTACGAGGAGGTTAGAGGCATTTGAGATGTGGGTGTATAGAAGAATGTTGAGGCTAGCATGGACAGACAGGTATACGAACGAGGAAGTGTTGGAGAAGGTGAGAAGGGGGAGAATATTGATCGATACCATCAGAAAGAGGCAGTTACGGTTTCTGGGATATGTGTGGAGAAGAGACGGAATAGAAAAGTTGGTAACATCTGGGATGATCGAGGGAAAGAGAGCTAGAGGAAGACGAAGAATGACTTATTTAAATAACCTAAGAATGGCCAAATGAGATTTTAAAAGAAACATAGATTTCATGCGCACCGCAGAGGATCGTGATTCGTGGAGACAGCTGACCGGCAACGTGCTCAAGAGCGCCAGCCACGATGGATGATGATGAGCAAAGGGCTTGTTAACAACAGAAACATGTATAATGACGTCACAAATTTACAGTCGGTTGGGTGAATGTACACAGATTGGAAACAGTCTTTTATTTCATTTTATTTAAGCCTTTCTCTTTTTGTGTCGATAACACTGAATAAAGTTCAGATCTTTGTTATCATTTAAAAACGCTAGATCTGTTATTAGCTTTCACGAATCTCCCTCTAATACTGATGACTATAGATTATAGACGTTATAGCTGAGACTGAAATACAGAGACGGGGGCGTTATTTAGTGGCAATGAGGTTTTATAGCAGACGATGTGTATCTATGTTAGACTGTGTCAAGTTGGTAAACATACTCTCGCTCATGTATAGATAGAATGCGCTTGGCCAAGGAGTTCACAACATTGCCATCCGGAAGTATCTTATTACGGACCAACACATAAACTCTGTGTAACCATGAACTTTTATAGTCTGGTTAATACAGTTTAGTGAGAACAACTCACAAACGCGGATGGCAAAAACAATAACAAAGGCCTGAGTGACGTCATCTTCGAACTATCTATAGATAGTTCGAAGTCGACGTCACACGGGTCTTTGTTGTTTTTTTTTTTCCACCCGCGTTTATGGGTAATTCTCACTAAACTGCATTAACCTGACTAGAAACGATCATGGTTACAAAAAGTTTTGTGTGTTGGGCCGTTATACTTCCGGATGGCAATGTTGTGAGCTCCTTAGCCAAGCGCACACTATCTGTATTTGTAGCTTATTTGAATTTGGCTCAGATCTTCGCAGCTTTCTGTCTTTAGTTGGGTGATCACTTTTTGCTAAATTATCTATAAACTATAGACTATAAACTATTAAGTTTACAAATAGTTTTGTTTTCAATCCATTTATTTTCATTGTTTGTTTTGTATTTGTACAAATGACATGGTGGGCAGAAATGCCGCGTATTTTACTTTAAACCCATACCATCAATACGTCAATGCTGTGTTTACCGACCTGACATTGAAAATCCATGTACGGAAAAGCCCCATAAGTTTTCCTTCGCGATATTATTATAATTTTAGTCTCGAGTTCGAGGTTACATATTATATTACGTGTCAGATTCAACTGTTTTGGCCAGCAGAACTGGTGAATATACATATATATATATATATATATATATATATATATATATATATATATATATATATATATATATATATATATATATAGATAAGTGGCCGAGTGGATAAGGCATTGCACTGTGATCCGGAAGATCCCGAGTTCGAACCCCGCTTCAGGCATTTTTTTTTTGTCCATGGGCAAGAATATTAACCCCCAATTTGCTCACTGTGGACCTCCGAACAATCATCATTGCCTTTTTCACCCTGGGTCAGGGTATAGGCCACAGACAAACAGTCTCCATCCTTCTCTATCCTGAGCTAACTTTTTTAAAATCTCATTCCAGGTCTTACCACTTCTCTGTATATCAGCTTCTTTAATTCTTCTCCATGTTCCTCGTGGCCTTCCCTTTGATCTTCTGCCCTGAGGGTTCCAGTCCAATACTTTCTTTGTTATAGTTGAGTCGTTCTTTCTAAGCGTGTGTCCAATCCACCTCCATCGTCTTCTTCCTATTTCCTCTCCCACTAAAAGCTAAATGTTTAAAGTTACACGTAGTTTTAATATATTGTTTTAATCTGGCGACCAGATATTCTGAGTATTTTACGTAAACGCATACAGTCAATGAAAGATCAGCAAAATCAACGCGCCTGGTCAGTGACTGACGTTTTCACACATCGCACACACACTGCGAAGATAGAGTTACATGTCATAGGTCATATTATTATGTCGATTTTGATACTAGATGTAAAAAAAAGACAAGACAATAATTTGATTTTATGTATTTTCTACTCATATTCAAATCTTGGGGATTTTTGACTAAATCACAATCAGGACTACACAGAGCAGCCGTCATTGGGAGAGAGTTTGAAGGTGCAGGCGTGACGATAAACAGGAACAACACGAGAAAAAACGCACCATGCCTTCACCATTTTCATTTCTTTAAATGTGACCCATCGTCTCAAAACGGTATTATGTCTGAACGAACCAGATGCTTAAAATCTGAATTAGATGTTAAACTGGTCAAAAATTTAAATTGTTGGATTGGCATTGACTTACTTACTTGACTTATGCCTCTAACCTCCTGGTGGATCATAGGGCCTCAACAGCACTCTTTCATTTTCTTCTGTCCTTGGCACAGACCTTTGCCTCAGTCCAGGTAAGATTTGGGACGATCAAATCTTGGTGAAGGCTTCTCCTCCACGTCTGTTTTGGACGGCCCCGTTTCCTCTTGCCTGTGGGTTTCATTCGAGAGCCTGCTTGGTTATATTGCAGGGCTCTTTCCGCAGGGTATGGCCAACCCATCTCCACTTTCTGCGTCTGACCTGGGCATCCATTTGTTCTTGGTTTGTTCTTGTCCAAAGGTCAGCATTTGGCACTTTGTCAAACCAAATTGTTGGCATTAGCACCCTAAAATATGGTATCCATTCTCCTCAGTAAAACATACAAACTCAACACAAGTCTGATATTTCTAGCTATAAATGCAATTTTCAACATCTTAACCAACCCGACTTAATACCGTTTTGAGGAGAAGGGTCACAAATGCTGAACGCTGAACAGTGTTGCCAGGTACCTTTACAAAAAATTCCGCCAACTTTATGCCAGAAATTTGCCAAATCCGCCAACTTTATCCTACTTCACCTGCGCCATTTGCCAAAAATTAATCCGCCATTTTATTTAAATCCCTTATAATCAACAATAGTGTGTTGTCTCAGAATATAAATTATGTTACTAAGCACTTCTCGCCTATATACAACTAACTGTATAACTAACTTGATAAAGGCCAAGGGCCGAAACGTCGTTTGTTTTGTGTTGTTCATTCATGAGTCAGATTTCTCCCTTTATCTTTATCTCCAACTAACTGTATACACGGCTATTTCTTTTAAAAGACATGACGATTCGGGGTTGATATCCCCCAAATTGGATTCCACAGTCTGGTGTCACGTCGCCCAGCAATGGCGGCCATCGTGGTTCTAAACAAAAAAAATGTTACTTTTTACTCTTCATGCTGGCTAGAATATTTCATATGTCTTGTGATCAGAATTTGTAAAAGTCAAAACAAAATCAGATTTATAATTGTTTTTTTTTTCCCTCTGGATACGCTTTTAAGCTCGTGGGAGAAATATTTCATAAGGGCATCCGATAGTTTAGAGCCAGTTACTAAGTTACCGTGCGTCATTATGATGGAAGTGACGTCATGACTGTTGAAGCGTATTCACATCATGCGTTGAATCCATTTCAGCCTCAATATTCGTTAAAAGTCAGTTTAAGGGGGGGGGGAATAAATAGACTTGATTGCTATACATGTACTTTTTTAAAGGGTATACAAATACTCAAAAGTCCGCCCAAAAAAATCCGCCATCCGCCAGTCCATTTTCCCCCGCCACGCGATGATAAAAATCCGCCAATTTGGCGGAAAATCCGCAAACCTGGCAACACTGAACACTGAACACCAGCTCAGCTACACATCCGGGTTGTAAGTCACAATGATTGACCCTAACCCTAACCCTAACCCTAACCCACAGACCAGAGTGAGGCCCAGTCTCTCTCTGGTCTGTGGGTCAAAGTTTGTGACATTCAACCCGGATGTGTAGCTGAGCTGGTGTTCAGTGTTCGGTGTTCAGTGTTCATTGTTTAAGCATTTATTAAAGAAATGAAAATGGAGAAGGCAAGGTGTGTTTTCCTGGTGTTGTTCCTGTTTATCGGTGTACCTACACCGTTAAACTCTCTCCCAATGATGGATGCTCTGTGTAGTCCTGGGTGTGATTTAGTGAGACATTACAAAGATTCGTCTGTGAGTAGAAAATAGAAAAATCAAATTGTCTGTCCTTTATTTTTATACCATTTATCAATGACGACATATGACATGTCCCTGTAACTTTTGTCTTAGCAATGTTGGTGGGAGGCCTTCCGAAAGCTCTTACATCCCCAGTATTCGTCTTGTTCTAGTAGGGGGGTTGCGAGGGGGGAAACTTTTTTTTTTAGTGTTCCAGTAGGGGGTTTGGGAGGGGGGTTGATTTTTTTTAAGTCCCCCCCCCCTCCTAAACCCCCTACTAGAACTTTATAAAAAAACAAGAATACTGGGGATGTAGGAGCTTTCGGAAGGCCTTCCATGTTGGTTAACAACAAAGACCCGAGTGACGTCAATTTCGTTATAAATATAGTGCTATTGAGTAAATGTGTTTGGTACCTGCTTCAGTCTCCTTATTAGTAAATGAGCTATTGATGCTATGCGTTTAGGTAAAATACTCTTAACTTTCACCAACCGAATACAACGTCAAGCGCATACTATCTATATTTATGTTTTCGTCCAACCTCGTCATGGATCACATGTTTTGTTGCTGTCCAACGATTGGATATTTCTCAATAAATGAAAACACGCTGCTTTGTCTTTGAAAGTTGGAAACATACACACGAGTCATGCTGAGCAAAATGACCAATTGTGATGTTAAATATTTCTCGAAACTTTTCACTAGTGGGTCATTTTGAGCACACTCTGCAATGTGACCAATGACCTCAAGAATATGGGAGGGTAATATAAATCTTCCCCATTGATCCGAATTATTCATTTTAATTGTCTTTTTTTTTTCCGTTTAAGAAAAATGCGTAGCAAGATTATATCAACGATAATACATATTATTTCAATATTCTAAACTTTTACCTCCGAATAGGAGCGATCTATATTCATGTTTCCGTCCAACCGAGTCATCAATCACGTGATTTGTTGCTGTCCAAATATTGGACATTTCTGACCAAATGTAAACACACTGCTTTGTTTATGAAAGTTGTAAACATACCCAGGTGTCAAGCTGAACAATGACCAACCGTAATGTTAGATATTTAAAAAGTTGTGAACACTTTTCACTAAGTGGGTCACTTTGAGCATACTCTGCAATGTGACCAATGACCTCAAGCATATGGGAGGGTAATATAAATCTTCCCCATTGATCAGAATTATTCATTTTTAATTATCCTTTTTTTCCGTTTAAGAAAAATGTGTAGCAAGATTATATCAACAATAATACATATTATTTCAATATTCTAAACTTAAACTTCCGAATTCGGATATTGATGGTACATGATAAAGCATAATATATATATATATATATATATATATATATATATATATGTATTAATACCGGATAGGGAGACTTTTGGTACCCCTATTAGTTCATTTTACAGTACTTTACCAATAGGGAGACCAAAATCCGGTCCCCCTATTGATTTGACCTCTAGCACATTCACTTTTCTATTTTTAGTTTAAGGTTGTCAACCCAACCGTCAAGGATATATAATTGTAAATCATAGTATTGAAGTTATTTGTTAAACACCACAGTAAGAAGAGTTATGCCTAAATTTTCACGTTGGTCAATAAGGTGACCGCCTGAAAAAAGTACAATAGGGGTACCAGTGTTTTCATCGATATATTTCAATAGTGAGGCAATATATCTTTCCGAAATTTTCTCTAAAATTCTAGAGCATTATATGGATTTTTATAGTAATGAAAACCTAATATAAAATTGTGTGAAAGTTGATGAACTGAGGAATGAACAAGATATACGAATTATAATCTATTTTTAGAAACAGATTTATCGAATCTTGGTCCGGATTCTTATCTTGGTGACAAGAGACAAGCAAACATAGTAACTCTTTTTTTCGTGAAACGTATGTTTAGTCAATTTCGCGCATAAAGAGGCACTCGGCACTCACTCACTCTGCAAGTCGGTAGTAGGTGGTTATCAGTTATCAGCTCGGCCTTTAGTTCTTAGTCAAACGCTTCATCAAACCCATTATTGAGTAGCATGTTGATGCCTGATGCCAGTTGAAGCCATCTCGACGTCGTGAAATGGAGCATCTTCTGTCATAGCAGTAGAATCGTCAGATGCCGCATTTAAATCCTCCATTCCAGGCGTTGCTGTTGCCATATCGATCTTCGAAATGATTTGGTCTAGACGTCAAGTTGACTCGTTCTATGTCTGAAGAGATTTTAAAGTGCAATACCTAACATTATAACTTGATCTACAAAAGAGTCTTTTTAAATGAACCGCTGTGTTTCTATATTTTTCAAGAACCAAGGATATCTGATAACCACTGACTACTGACTTACAAAGAGAGTGGCCGACGGACGTCCTCTCTATAGCCGCAAGTATTTTTTCGTCACTTGCTGAGTTCCAAACTAGACGTCTATGGCATCGTGGGGTAAATTGATGCTGGAGGCATCATTGAAGAGACACCGAGATAATTATAATGGTAAGTTATTGGCCATTCTTATTACATCACAGTTGATTTAAGATTTTCAATAGGGTAGACATCACACACCGATTGATGATTGTCACTTGTCAGTCAGTCATTTGGAAGTGGAGTCAGATAATTCGGGAACTTCTGTAGACTGTAGATTCACACTAGTGAGTAAGATCTGTCGTTTACTACTAATACTACTACTACTACCACTACTACTTTTAGTTTTAGCGCTATCCAACTCAACACTTCTCGTGTTTATTTTATTTTGGCAAAACTAGAATGGATTTTTGAAAAGAATATAAAATAATTTAAACTTAAACCTGTCTTTGCATCTTGCTTTATGCATACAGTATGCCATATCACAGCCATCACAAAATCATAGTTTAATGTTGAGAATATGCTATTTCTTTTGTAACTTCAGATCAGAGAGATTTGAGCTTTAAAAATCCTGAAAAATGTCTTGCTGTCAATCCAGACAACCCTTTTGATGTGATCTATGATGTTAATGGTAAGAATGTAATTTGATGAGGAAATGAATAACATTGAGGTACACATAGTTTGCTTTTTTTTTTTTTTTTTTGAGTCATGATGTGTAATACTATTACAGTCCACTCCGGATAATTGCAACTCATTTAATCGCAACTTTCGGTTAATCACAATATTTCCTAAGCAATGGAAATAATTCTATATAAAAGTCACTGGTTAATTGCAACAAACTTCGGTTTTTTAAAAAGTGGTAAATTCAAGAAATCAAACAGTATATCATGATTAAATTTCATCATGGATGAAATCGTGACAGGTTGAAGAATCGAGAGTGAGCAGGATTTAATGCTACAGTAGTGTGTCACCACTCTGTTAGAGTCGAAAGAGGGCGGGGCTCTGCAGTATGGGTTTGTGACGTCATCGTGGCCATTAAATAGAAGAGGGGTGGGGCTGGTCATAATCTTGACAACAGGTTATAAATGACAGTTATAAAGAGAGACTGAGCGATATCCTTTGTTTTAGGATTAACAACTGTGCATTGTGACCAATGAGTTTGGTGAGAGCTTATTGTCTCTCATTAAGGCTAATCTCTTTAACTCTGACAAATGTTGAATTGTTGAGAAAAAAGATTGAAACTTCTTCCAATCTGAATAAGATATCGGCTTGCTTCATAGCTGCTTTTGGTTGACAAATCTACACGGGGCTGCCATATGGTTTTTGTTTCAATCAAATTGCTCTATATGTGGTTGACTAAGAATATTATTTACTGGTTTGAGTTGACAATAAATGTGTAAAATGTTGAAATAGTGGACAGGAAACTGAATTTCGGTTAATCCCAACATTTTCGATGATCCCAAGGTATTGCGATTATCCTAAGTGGACTGTACCTGAATCTTGAACGAAAAACTATCATATGGATATGATTATAGACAGATTGGTTTCTGGAATTATATTTCCGTCCTCCCTTGCCAACTCTGACGTTCTTGAAATTTAAAAGAAAATAGCCAGAAGGTTTCGGACTTAATTTTCTTTTTTTTCCAAAGGACAATAGTCATAAGGTAAATAATTTTTAAAAAATCCTTTTACAGCATAAGATGGCATGATTTTTTGTTTAAGAGTTTAGAGAAAAACTTGCACATGATAGTCTTCAGCTTTTTTTTGTTGTTTTTATTTTCTATATAGACTCCAACTCAGAGCCTGAAAGTGATGCAGAACAAAGTTCCATATCACATGATTCATTTGTGGTAAGTATGTACATTAAAATAAAATCATAACATTTGTATAGCGTTTATCCACAGTTGGCACCATGCTCAAAATGCTTCACATCACCATATTTTGTGGTGGACAAAACACATTTGCCACAAAAGATGAGACCTGCAGTCTGTTAGGCGCAATACAATATTTCAGGACAAGGACAACACTGTTTTACACCAGTGAGATCTCCTAGTTTTTTGTTGTTAAAAATTTTTCTTTGCAGTGGACTTCGCCAACAATAACACTATTTTAAACCTTCCTCGTTATATTTTGAAGTGATATTCATTGATGAGCCATTCACATTTGAAGTCGTTTGTTTTTTATTTGACAAAATGTGAAAATGATGCGTTTCCAGGAAAAATTAAAATAGCTTCTGTTGGGATTATACTTTTGATCTCGCATTTTGTCCAAATTCTCTTGCATCGTAATGTTTATCAACTTTTTTTGTTAACTATATTGCAGTTGCAAGGTTAGGAAGTTCATATTGTTGCAATGACAACCGTTTATATGTCCAGAATCGTAGTGATATAAAAAATTGTTTTGTAGTTGTTGGTCCTGGTGTAGGATTTAAAGAGTTGGTTAAAAACGGTTTACTGAAACCCTGGTTGGTGTATCTATATTTATCCAAGCACAGTTGAACATATTAAATACTTAGACAATATGTCTGCCTTTCTCAACTCTTTTTTATTATACTTGCATTATTAACCAGCTAATTGTTTAGTTGGATTATTAAACAATGGCTCTTCATGTTTATTGTCAACATGAATAAATTGATTGATCTGTCATCTTTTCCACAAAATATACAGGGTCCCGATTTTGTTGCTGACTCCGAGTCTGATTCCTCTACGTACTCTGTGAGGTACCCAATGCTGAGTACATCATTGTCTCTGGAACCTAGTGCTCATTCCCCAACTCAGTCAGAGCCTCATCCACAACTATCACAGACTGAACCTCGTTGCCAGTCTGGGACCCAGGTTCAACCCGAATGCTATACACTTGCAAACCAACGTGTTACGTGCAATGGTGAGTCATTTTTTTGTCATTCTTCTCCTTTGATATTTGTGGGATCAATTTTAATTTACCCATTCCTTTTAAAAGAAAACTTCCACCCCCTCCATGGTGCTGCATTTGTGTTATTGCATTTTTTTCTGTTTTGGCAGTGCTGCGTCGCAAAATACGCTACCATTTACATAACAAGCACAAATCCAAATTTGATAGGGTGGACATCTTAGAATCTGAAACCCCAATGTGTGAGTGATATCAGTGAAACCAGCCATAAAAATGTTCATGTTTATTTTATTGGGGGTTTTTTTGTCTGTAATAGACTTAAATTGCTTGTATTGTAAGTGTTAAAATGGTTTTTTTGTTACAACCCATCTATATATTAAAACTGTTTCTTTGTATTTCTATGATGCTTAAGGGGGTACGCGCTGGTCGAGAGGACGGTTTTACTATGAATTCCACTAAAATTATCGAAAATGAGATTAGGGCACTTTCAGGTAATTCAACCTTTCTTTAACACACTGAAAACATTCAAAAGGCTAAATTTTTACAAAAAAGTGCTTTAAATAATTTTTTTGTGACGCAACTATCGTCTAAACGCAAAGTTTTTCCGTCATTTTCGTCAGAATCAACGTTCGATAGTCCTTAGTAACCCGCACTGAACCCCGGCTTATTTGGTATTAGCAGAAATGTCAGGGAAAGGGCATTTCCGTTCTTTCACATTCTTTCGCGTATGTGTCACAGGTCGGCGGGGAAATCGAGAAATTCCAAGCCTATTTTCCTTTCTTTGATTGGCTGAAGAGACGTCTAGGAGTTATTTTTAGTAATTACCGTCATGGAAAATTTTAGCTCACATTCCAAGACCAATCGTAACCCGTTTTCAGTCACGTGACATAACAACGGGTACATTTCCGGAGCATTCGACTACGTTTACTTACGCTTCGATTCGAACTGATTTTTGGTCGTTTCATGACAAACTTCACTCCATTTACTTATTTGCAAAGTTTTATCATCATTTTCCAAAGAACCAAAAATTGGTAGATAATCATTTCGACGCCTGGATACCGCTTTAGCCAGTAAGTATGTCTATTTATTTATTACTAGTGAAATCAGATTGACCGGTTACAGTCTCAAAGTGTGCATTCCATTCTAAAATGTAAACATTGACGATAGTAAAAGAGAATGCTGCTCGTAAATAATTCTAAAGGCTAATTTTTGTTTTTATTTTATTTTTAATACGATTATTAAGAACCATACTGTTTTCTTTGATTTACATTAGACTAGTGAAGATCATTGAGCTTAAATAAGGAGATAACTAAACGCCGATCTATAGTAGATCTTAGACAGACAGATAGACGTCGAAAGCTAACTTAGACTTGGATTACCATTGACGTCAGTGAGTTAGAACTTAGAGATTATCTAGATTGTGCTTATTTTTTTTTATAACCATCATTCTACAAGAGTCTGTGTGTGTGTGTGTGTGGGGGGGGGGGGGGGTGCTCTCAATGCTCTGAGGTATGGTTCTCGTCTCTTGACCTAAAGGCGTTTCTTTCTTTCTGATCTATAGTTTCTGCCTTTTCACCTTTCAGTGTAGGGCCACTTTAAAGTGAAATTACTCTAGACCAAGGCATTAGCCAAGCAGGTGGTCAGCCCACTGTGACTTTTAGTTACCTTATTGTGGTAGGAATTCATTTTGCCCAGAAAGCGGCCTTTCTGCCTGCTCTTTTAATTTCTTTAATGTTTTTTTTACTTTGATCCAAAGCAATACCAGATCTGTGCTTAACTATGATTGGTAGCCAGAATTCTTATGTGTGGGTATCTTTTGTGCTTTTAAGGCAAAACTTTGGGCTGATTCCAACACTGCTTAGCAGTAGGGGGTGCAATAAAAATGTTATAATAAAATTGTTTTTTTAAAACCCCTTTATTCATCCCATAGTGGAAATTATTCTCCAGGTCTATTCCAAGGGTAGATTGGAATAACCAAGGCGTCAACCGCAGTGCTGCGCTGCAAATTGAGCTAGGGCGAGATGGCTTGCTCAAGTCCACACAGCACAGAGGCTGGTGATCGAACTCGGTACCTTTCCAGTACGAAGCAAAGACCGTAACGCTGAGCTAAGCTAACCCCCGATTTATTTATTTTATATATATATATATATATATATATATATATATATATATATATAATATATATATATATATATATATATATATATATATATATATATATATATATATATATATATATATATATATATATATATTTTTTTTTTTTTTTTTTTAAATTATTTATTATGGTATATTTATATTTATTTATTTTCACAGATTGTCATGCCTAGAGCCAAGGTTTCCACCTTCAATGCTTCCATTAGCAGCATGAAAAGGAAGTCACGGAAAGATGTTTTGAAGAAGGCAAGGGATGCGAAGAAGCAGAAATTTTTTAATGAACCAGAGCCAGCATCCACATCTTCTGTGACATCTTCGCCCCACGCAGCGACTTCACCTTTATTTCCATCATCTTTTTCTTCGCCGCAACCAACAGCTTCAGCTTCTGCTTCTTCATCATCAGCTCGTAAGTTGGATTTCTTTGCCTCTACGTCTGAGCCTTCATCTTCGTCTTCATTGGAATGTTCGACCATCGTGCAGCTGATTGTATTCCAGGATCTTGTTGATTGTCTTCTCTGCCCTTTTTGTTTCCAGTCTACGTTGGAGGTTTCACGTGATTCTTCTGTTGGTCTTGCCATTCTTCTACATTTGTCTTGTAAATCATGTTCAAAAGTTATATCGTCCTTTTATACATCTCGTAAAAAAGATAAATATTTTGAAGTTAATCGTCGTGGAGTCGCTTCATCCTTGGCTAATGGAAGTGGACAGGCTGGCTTAGCCTCATTTTGCGGCATGATGGATATGCCTGTACTACATCATAAGACCTTTCTTCGCCACCAGAAGGCCATCCACCGCCAGTTCGCCAGCTATTCGTCTCGTCTCCGTTCTGAAGCTGTTGATGTTGTTCGTCGAGCGTATCCTGAGCAGGCAGGGCAACCAATTGTTGATGTTGATGTTTCGTATGATGGTAGTTGGCACACGAGGGGACATAAATCAATGTTAGGGATAGGATGTGTGATAGAGAACAGAACAGGACTTGTAGTGGACCATGAGGTTCTTTCTAAGTATTGCCATAAGTGTGTGTGTGACAGTAGGAGACAAGCTGAAGGGGGATAGTGATAGGTATGCAGAATTCTTGAGTGGCCATAAGGAGGAGTGTGATAGGAACCATGAAGGATCATCAGGTAGTATGGAACAGGTAGCGGCTGTGAATATGTGGAGTAGATCTGTAGAGCGGAATGGACTTAGATATAGAACAATGATTAGTGACGGGGACAGCAACACCATCAAGCAGCTAAACAATTCGGGACCGTATGAGGGGATGACAATTGAGAAGAGGGAGTGTGTAAATCATGTAGCGAAGAGACTAGGAACAGCATTGCGGAAGACTGTGGACAACAAGAAGAAGGTAAAGGTAACGTTAGGAGGGAATGGAAAAGGAAAATTGACAAAGGCAAAGATCGCCAGACTTCAGAAATATTACACGCGGGCCATTAGATCAAACAGTACTGTGGACGACATGCGACGCGCAATTTGGGCTTCTTTTTATCACTGCACCTCAACCAATAAACAGCCACGCCATGAGTACTGCCCAGAAGGAATTGATTCTTGGTGCTTCTACATGAAAGCCAAGGCTAATGGTCTGCCAGCACCTGACCACGACAGACATATGACCACATTTATTCTACCGACTGTAGCAGAACACATCCATGACGTTTATGTTAGATTGACTGATGATGATTTGTTGGGGAGATGTTTATTTGGAATGACTCAGAATGTAAATGAAAGCATCCATGCTTTGATTTGGTCTAGGTGTCCAAAACATGTGTTTGTAGGGAGACAGCGTTTGGAAATTTCATGTGGGATTGGAGTAGGAGAATTCAACAAGGGAGCAAAGGCATCGCAGGATTTCATTTCGGCAATAGGACTTAGTGTGGGACGACATTTTGTGGAGCATGGGACTAAAAGGGACAATGTTAGGATAAAGAATGCAGACAGAGCAGGTGAATTTGTCTTTAAAAGGAAAAGGGAGATGAGGAGGTTAGCACAGACAAGGGAGGAAGAACGTTTACATCAACTGGAAGGCGGTGAGCAGTATGCTGCAGGCGGCTTCTGATTGCGGAGTCCCAGACGACACGTGACATTGGATGGATTACCTCAAACGGATAAGTACCATTTTTATAAATTCATAACTAATTGTATCTTTTTTCCACAGGAGAATGATTCTTGGGTTTAAAACAACACAGTTTAGGGGGTTCATGACACTATATTTTGTATAATCTACGAGAAGGTTCGTTTTTTCCCATTTTCTCAAAATGTCATTTTCTTAGGGGGTGGGATAGCAGGGAACAAGATTTCTCAAAAACTGTCTATTCAATTTCTTTTTCCTTTCACACACTTGTGTGTTTATAGTGTGGCTACATTATGTCAGAGGCTTTTGGCAATATAAGCATTATATTTTTAGATATGGGGGTCCAAAGAGGGTAAAAACTGCGAAAAAGGAAAAATTTTCACAGTTTTACGGATTGAAGACTTCCGGATGCTATAAAATCTTTACTAGGATAAGAATAGAAAAATCCCTCTGACATAATGTAGAGCAGTATTAAAGACACCTACATAGCAAGTTTCAGTGAAATTGAATAGACACTTTTTGAGAAAAGTTGTTCCCAAAATCTGAAGTTTTCGGGGCGGGGTACCCCTAAAATGCCACCTCATACACACCGATAGTGGAAATTATTCCAAAAAGTCTTTAGAAATATGCTTGGACACACATAATACTGCAGAAAAAGCATTGAAAAGATCATTTTTGATAAAACTTAATAAAATTGTCCTTATTGTGACAGTACCCCCTTAAGGCTTTTTTTCACAGACCAGCTGGAAACTTAACGAGAATCAGAGTAGATAACATTTTTATTAATCTTGCAACCTAAACAGTATATGATGATTGGGAGCATTTAAAGAAAAGCACATTTTCTTTTTAATTTGTCGGTACTAAAATTATACTTTGATAATGTCTGCTGTGCTACAAACCCTTTTGACTTCCAGGTTCAATATTTTTCTTTATTCTAAAATTCTTGGGTGTCCTTTCAATGACAACTGAGATCATTAAAATTCAGCTCACAACATGATGTGTGTAGATTTGATGAAAACATATGTTCGAGTTGAGAAGCAGTGTTCACGAACTTGCTGATCGTTTTTACTAGCATTTATTTTCCTAACTTACCTGTGTCAATTAACAAAGGCAAGACTCAAATATTTTCTATCTGAACAGTGTGTTTGTTATTGAAATATTTCCGGCATATACATGTCATATTTCATTCCCACAAAATATAAATCAGGATTAAGTTGTCTGGGCATCAGCATCGTTCAGGCAGTTGGGGGGAAGTCTTTAAGGAATTAATGAAGCCGATGCTCAACCGGTCTGGAGGACGTTTGATTGATGTCGGCTGTTTGTTCTGCCAGCCGGTGATGTTTTCTCACTCCCTCAATGACAAAGAAAGTCATTGTTATGACTATGAACTATAGTCTATTATTACTTTTGTTACTATATTAATTGTTACTTATTGCCGCTACTGTTATTATTATTATTATTATTATTATATTATTATTATTATTATGATATTGCCTTCATTGCATTCTATTACTATTATTGATATAATTAATTTCTGATTGTTGTAAATAATTTATGTGAATTGAATTTTGTCGATTGGCCAAGGGCCTACAATAAACTTAAATGAAATGTTAGTCTTTGGATAGGACTTGGGTCTATTCTTGATTGCTTTTCCGCCTGGGTCGAGTGAAGCATTTGGAGTAAATTTTGTTGCTCAACGTAAAAAACATGACGCTTACCATTCCGCTGATACTGATCCCTCCAAGGGGTGGTTGGGGAAAAACCTAAAATTCTTTTGACATTCTGTCTGATTTTTCGCTGAAACAACAAAGGACAATCTATGTATTCAGATGAGACTTCAATGTGTTACTATTCCGATTTATGTTCATATTTTGATTATAATGAAGAGGGAACCCTGAACCCAGTGAAGTGGGTGGATTGATCTATTTATTTCTATTTCAAAACAAAAATATGGCGTCTTTTCACTGGATTTGTTATGTGGCAGAGGTCTCCACAAATCTAACATACCTCTTCCAAAGGAATAGATGGTAGAAAAGTATATAACAAGAAGGAATTATGACAGTTACTTGTCCAGGCCTTAAATATTTGGAATGCTATTCCTCTCTATCGCTGTCATGTAGCTGATGTGCATACGATCTGTCTATTGATTTATTTTCATAGTTCATAGCATGATGTGCTTTATTTTCTTCTTTTTTTTTCCAGAGAAATACAAAAAGCCAAGGAGACCCTGTCCATACTGTGGACAGTTGCAAACAAAACTCTCAAGGCATTTGATGAGGAAACACAAAGATGAGACAGAAGTTACAGAGGCCATGAAACAGCCTGTAAAGGAAAGGGATAGAACAATGGAGAATCTCAAGAAAAAGGGCATTTTTTATTCAAACACTAGAAACAATTCAATAGTTATGCGTGAGAGAGCACAAGGGTCACATGAAGTTGTTATGTGTGCTGGCTGTAAGGGGTTTTACTCTGGACGAAGGGTTTATGAACACAAAAAGAAATGTAGTACTGAGCATGCTCTGTGTACTGGGGTTGTAAAATTTTATCCCGTGGCTCCCAATGCAAGTAAAGAAATAAAGGAGAATATTCTTGACAAATTTCGGAATGATGAAGTGGGAAATTTGTGTCGATCAGACAAAGCTATAGTATTGTTAGGAACAAAATTGTGGAGTAAAAGTTCAAAGAAGGAGAGAAAAGTTATAATGAGTGATTTACGCATCTTAGGAAATTTGATTTTAAAAACTAGGAAGAGAACAAATCAACCTTCTTTCTCTGGAGAGGACGTGGTGAAGCGTTGTAACTTTAATGAAATATCGCAAACCATTTCTGAAATGACTTTGAAAGAGGATGGGACATTGAAAGCAGGCTTGAAGCTTTCAATTGGATTTATATTGAAAAAGTTAATTAATTTCTTAAAAGGGGAATATATAATGCAAAACAAAATGGAAGAATCCGCAGAGATAGATTTGTTCAAAGCTGTCCTGGATTATAATTGGGATAGTATTTTTTTTACAGCCAGAGTTCAATGTGAAGCAAAGAGAACAAATTTGAGAAAACCCAAAGAGATGCCATTAGAGAATGATATAAAGAAGCTACGGCAATTTATTACTGAAGAGATGGTCCGTATTTGTGAGGATGATTATCAATTATTTGATTCACATATGTTTGTTAGGCTTCGCAATGTCATCGTAGCTAGGCTTACAATGTTTAATGCGAGGAGAGGCGGAGAACCCGCAAGGATGTTGTTAAAAGACTGGAATGATGCAGATTCAGGTGTATGGGTTGATCCCCAGCTTGTACAACATGTCACTGATCCTCTGGAAAAAGCGTTACTTGAGAAGTATAAGCTGGCCTATCAGTCTGGAAAGGGAAGCAAGATGTTGGTCCCTGTGTTGATACCCAATGACACAATTCAGCCTTTAAGGAAACTTGCACAGGAGCGTAAAGCTGTTGATATTTCAGACAACCCATTTCTTTTTCCAAATACAGGAATATCCAAAGATCATGTAAGTGGTTACATTGCCATCAAATATGTCACTTCCTTAGTAAAGGATTTAGAGAAACCCCAGTTGTTAATAGCTGATAAATTCAGGCACCGAGCTTCGACATTATTTGCCTTACTTGATGTCCCACAACACGAGAGAGATGTCTTCTATCGACATATGGGACACAGTGAATCAATCAATCAAAACATTTATCAGTGTCCACTTGCAATACGAGAAATAACAGAAGTTGGTCATTTTTTGGGTCAAATTGATAACTCAGCATCGGTCACTGGGGAAGGAAATTGTAACATTGAAACAAATGACTTTGTAGTGAATAGAGACTCAAATGCAAATTTTGGAACATCCATAGTAACAGCTGCAAATCAAGAAGAAATATTTGATGGTGAAGCAGGAGTGCCAAATCAGCTTACGTGTTCTTCAAAACAAACTGAACCCAAGAGGAATTCAAGCAAAAATCGGAGATACATGTCATGGTCAGATGAGGATACAGATAGAGTCAAGTCATATTTTAAAAACTTTGTCGAAGATGTTTCAGCACATGGTTCAAGGGGATCATTACCTAGAAAGTCTGAAATTATTCTGTTCTTAAAACACCACAGGGTATTTTCACAAAAAGGAATCCCTGAAGGTACACTAATTAGTTTGGTGAAGACAAAGATTTTTAATGAAAGAAATAAATATAGAAGGGAAAGAGCGTTTCAATCGGTGTAATGACAATCATGAATTTGATTTGTATTACATTCATTGTATTGTATAGTGTTATTGACATATTTTGGGGGTTTACAAAAACGTTTTATCTTTATATAGTACAATCTGTTCATCATTGCAATATCCTTTTTTATATTATATGAACATTCATTTGCTCAGCTTGAGAGACAAATGCTTTGTAGAACCATAGCTGTCAACCGTTCTGTTAAAAACGGATTTGTTCCGTATTTGACTTCCTGAGTCAGTAAGTGCTTATTTTTAGTTCAAAATCCGTATTTTGTAATTTTTGACTAATTTGTGGTAAAAAAGCCATGTGAGCCTAATGAATTATTATTATTGATCCATTATTATTACTATTACTACTACTACTATTGTTGTTATTATTATTATCATTATTATTGGTGTCCAGTGAGAGCATAATCTCCATTTGTGTAGCTCTTTAATTTGAATTATGCCTCTATCATAAATGATTTTCAACAATTAAAAAAGTTCCATTCGTTTATATGACGCCTGTATTTTACTCAAACCTTTCATAATGTATTGGAGATTTGCATAGGATATGGATGTTAGCCTCGATATACTTTGAATATTCTAAGACAGTATTGATACTTTCACTATTTGTTACAAATATTATTTTAATTAAGAATAAAATTAAATCCACCTTTTTGATTGGAAGGTATTCAATAAGAAAATCAATTGCTTATATTGATTAAAGATGACAATGATTATTTCCCTTTATTAATTTATGAAATATATAAATTTAATCCCTTTAAAAACATCTTCATCTGATTTTAATTTTTTTTTTTTCAAGCAAGCTTTTGTAACGGTTTAGGTTCAAGAAAAATAAGTATACTCCATTTTTAGGTGTGTTTATCTTGTCAAAGTAAAGAAGTAGGAATTCTCTAATATTTAGAGGTGCATTTTACTATAACTACTATTATAGTATACTACTTACAGACCATTATGTTGCATGAAAGAAAACATATATGCAATCGTCTACTTTTTATCTGAACTCACCTAATTTTTACCCCAAAACGCCCTCTCAAGTGATGTACCAGGTTGGTAGTTATGCATTTCTAACCATCTTAAGTTATTTCATTTATTTTACAATTGTGCTTCTTGTGTATTGGTCCTTATCAAAGTTGAGGCAGTTGAATTCTTTCTTTATATTGTCCGTTCTGAATTTTGATCTCATTGTGGAAAGCTCCCATAGCGGGCAGGGAGGTACACACTGTGTCTTCTATCCCCTTATATCTGTTTTCCAACATGCTTTCAGTCTTTGTCTTGGAATGAGATTACTTGTTTTTTTCCTGGCCCTCGCCGGAGTCCTAGCTGGGAGGGAAGCAGTCAAATGCATATTTATTGTTTTGGGAGATGATATTTTTTTCCTTGTAAATCATCTCTCTGTTATGTATTATTACTATATTTGTTATTTTTTAATGTATAATGTAAGCATTTGAGTGTGTTCCTCTTTGTTGGATTTTGTTCTTGTGTCCGGATAAGACTTATAGGTGATCTCAAACTAAGTACATTGGTGATACGCTCTTGGAATCTACATCTGATCCCTATTTGTTCCCAGTTCCCCTATGTCTTACTTTCTCTTGGATGCTTCAACTGTAATTCTAGAACTTTTTACTATCCAATTTTCTTCCTTTTTACTGGCGCTGATATAACCTAAATGTGTTGCAAGCGCCGTAAAACCCTTAAAAACAAAACAACAATCATTGTGGAAAGTGTCATTTTAACGATTCAAATGTGCTGGTACTAAACCCGATAATTGAGCAACATTTGGACTAGCCTCTGTCATCTCAAACTTGTTAGTGTTAGTAATAGTAATTAAAAAGGCTGACTTTTATATGTTGCGATTCGATGAAGGGGGGGGGGGGGGGGGGGGGGGCTTCGGCACACATCGTCCCTCATCCCGGGCCAAATGAGCGTTCCTTATTTTATTTTTGAAAAGTTGGCAGCTATGTAGAACTATCTGAAAGAATCAGATATGGCAGAATAAAAAGTCTTTCTACTAACCCTAACTTAATTGGCCAATGTAGCTTTATGTTCAGCATTTTCTAGATACCTAATGTAAAATTTCACTATTCTTTTTATGATAATTTTAAGAGTTGCAATCTTTAGAGGCGACTGTCAAGAAATGACACCTCTGTGCATTTAATTTCATTCTTTCTTTATCCCCTCATCCTTAATCAGAATAATAATAATTAATAATGAAAAAAAAATGCAGCAACGACAGCTTAGAACGGCATAAAGTGCTTAAGAATTATTTTTTTTTGCATTAAACTTTATTCAAACGATTTTCAACACTTTTGCTTCACAGTTTATGCTTTTTAACAAATGCAATTAAGCAACTTACCAGCAACAACATATTGGTTTGTTATCATTTGAGGGTTTTATCAGTAAAACTGTTTCTATCCTTTTATGTTGCACTGTACACATAGCAAACTTCATGCTTTTATTTGGTGACCAAAGACTTATGTGATACAGTGGATGAATGTTTGTGATGGCTTTTGGAACTGAAATAAACCTGCAATATGATTTGTAGACTTCTATCGTTATGTATCATTTTTCGGTCAAATGTAAATGTAATTTTACACGAGCTTGATGTATCATAAAACCCACAATGAGCTCAACGTGCAGCTGGTAGTACATTTATATGGACACGAACAGAACAACGTTGTTACAATTCAGTAACGTACTCCAATTAACACAAGTGAGACTGTAAATGAGACTTTTACAATGACTCTGCATCGCCACAAATATAGATTCGAACCCTGGCAACTCGGGCGTCAGACGAACTGTCTACCACGAAACCAAAGCAAGCATTGTGCAAGTTAAAGTGAATGAGATGTTGATTGAAGCCGTTCATTGTGTCCATCAGATCTGCTGTCCTATCCATCCAACTCCATTCACTGGGTGGGGTTCCCGACTTCCCATAATGGGCAGGGACGTACTCGTTGCGTCTTCTATCCCCCTATGTCTGTTTTCCAACTTGTTTTCTGTCTTTGTCTCGGGATGGGATTACTTGGTTTTGTCCAGGACCTGGCTGGGAGGGAAACAGTCAAATGTATAGTTCGAGTTTTGGGAGATTATATTTTTCCCTTGTAAATCATCTGTCTGTTATGCTCTTTATTGTTTTGTTTACATATTATTTATGCTTTGTAAACATTTGAGTGTATCCCTCTTTGTTGGGACCTGTGCTTGTGTCTGAATGAGACGTTTAGGTGATCTCAAACTAAGTACTTTGATAGTGGGCTCTTGGAATCTACTGTTTCCTATTTGAAACAAATCCCCTTTGCCTTACTTTTTCTTGGGTGCTCTAATTGTAGTTCCAGAACTTTTTACTATCCCATTTTCTTCCTTTTTACTGGCGCTGATATGACCTTAATGTGTTGCAAGCGCCGTAAAACCCTTAAAAACAAAACAAACCAAGTCCATTCAGTGGTATACAACAACAACAAATAAACTCCTCTGCCTGGTCCCTTCTATCTCTGATCTTAACCTGGGTCGTCAGGTTTCTAAAGGGGTCGGGGACTGCAAAAACAATGGCGCACGGAGCAACTGGGAATATTTTTTGCCGTGTTTGAGTCCCAGGTTATTTCCCTGAGCGCCCTTCTGAGGGATGGACCTTCCCAGGAGTTAGTAAATGCGTTGCTCGGCCACTTCACTCTACGCACACTGGGACTGGGATAAGCTTCGACACTATGGCCATGAAGCTCTTAATCTTAAGGACTTACTTTATTTTAGACAATTTGGTGGTAGCTCACTTGAAAATGCACTCTTAGGTATACACATATATAAACATATACTGGGCTCCCTAAAAGGGTTTTTTAATGTGGTCTCCCTAAAAACATGTTTTTACCAAATGTCTCCTTAAAGCTACAGAAACACTTAGTAAAACATTAGGGGACCGAGTAATTTTCTATATACCATTGTGATCATCAAGCATCAGAATTGTGTTCATAAATCATTGTAGGGAATCAAACTATACTCATTTGAACAAAGATTGAACAGTTTAATCAATTTGAACAAGACATATGCTTGGTCCTCCAATTGGTGCATTTCACAGTGGTCACCTTAATAGTGGATTGATACTTATATATATATATATATATATATATATATATATATATATATATATATATATATATATATATATATATAATATATATATATATATTTATATATATATATATATATATATATATATATATATATATATATATATATATATTTATATATATATATATATATATATATATATATATATATATATATATATATATATATATATATTCACCAGTTCTGCTGACCAAAACAGTTGAAACTGACACGTGGTATAATATGTAACCTTGAACTCGAGACTAAAATTATAATACCGTGAAAGGGAAACTTATGGGCTCGTTCCGTACATGGATTTTCAATGTCAGGTCGGTAAACACAGCATTGACTATTGATGGTATGTGTTTAAAGTAAAATACGCGCCATTTCGGCCCACCATGTCATTCGTACAAATACACATTTTAAAAAGGAAATTAAATTGATTTTTTAAAGTATGTGTAAATTTAACAGTTTTTATTTTGTTAGAGAGAATTTAGCGAAAAGTAATAGCCCAACTTGAGACAGAAGCTGCGAAGAAAGACCAAAGCCATATTCAATTGGGCGAGACATACTATTAAAATGAATAATATACATGAGTGAGAGTATGTGTACCAACATGACACGGTCTAACATATATAGCTACACATCGTCTGCTATTAAAACCTCTCTGTATTTCAGTCTCAGCTTTCACGTCTATAATCTATAGTCTATTAGTATTAGAGGGAGATTCGTAAAAGTCAATAACCAATCTAGCGGTTTTAAATTATATCGAAGATCTGAACTTTATTCAGTGTTATCGACCTCGATTCAGTGTTATCGACACAAAAAGAGAAAGGCTTAAATAAAACTAAATATTATAAGACTGTTTCCAATCTGTGTACATTCAACCCAACCGACCCAACCCAATTTGCGAGGTCGTCGTGGCCAGAGGTTTCTGTTGTTGACAAGGCCCTTTATTATTGTCTGGCAAAGCACAGCAGGTGGGCATTTGACAAAAGAGAATATAATCGACATGTTGTTACCTCTAGTGTTATTTTGCATTTATGCTTAAAAGGGGACGTTCCCTATGGCTTGCTCTGAGAACTTAATGAAGTGCCTTTTCTTTTTCTTCTTTTTCTTACGTATTTTTGCTTAACAGGAGCCGTTCCCCATGGCTAGCTCTCCTGGGAACATAAGTTAAATGCCGAATGGGGCGATGTATGCTGTAAAAGAATCGTTGTTTTTTTGTTTTTTGTTTTGTTTTGTTTTGTTTTTGTTTTTTGTTTGATTTATGCTTATCCAAGAACATTGGTAAACTGGATGGAAACATGAAAGTAAGCCTATACGTCTAAGCATATCAAGAATTTATTTTTCGGAAAATCGGGAAACCTTTTCAACTAGGGATGTCTGCTTGAACACAAGCAGTTCCCAATAGCATGTGTGACCCCGCGTCTCAAAACGGTATTATGTCGGGATGGACCAGCTGCTAAAAAGTCAAATTATAGTTAAACTGGTCAAAAATATGACACATTGGTATTTAGCACAGTAAAATATGATATTCCTCCTCTATAAAGCATATAAACCCAACTTAAGCATGAGATTTCTGGCTACAAATTCCATTTTCAGCATCTGAATCATCCAAGCAAGACGCCATTTCAAAAGATCGAATCCAAAATATTTTGTAAAGATACATTAACAAGGAACGGGGGGGGAAATCGGGGGGGGGGGGGTGGACCTCACTTGTGCGGCTATGTGGTCTTGTGGTATGACACTAACCTTCGAATCAAAAGGTCCAAGGTTCGAGTCCCACTTTGAGCGGCGGCGCATAGTTGAGTCCTTGAAAAAGGTTCTTTATTCACATTTCTCACCATATTCAGGTGTAAAATGAGTACCTGGCTTTAAACAGTGTTATCTCTGTTGGAATAACTTGTAACATCGCCTAACAGGCGTCTCCTCTCGTGATACATGTTAAATGGTGATATGGCTATGAATCTGTTGAAAAAGCGCTTTGAGCACGTTTAGTTGATATTGCACTACATTAAATGCTCTACACGTTACTTTTTTACCACGGTTTAAGGGGCGGTTTGGGTCTTTTCTAAAACAGTAATTACCTATATTGGTCGGTTTTAATCATTCTGTATCGTCATTATAGGTTAAAAAACATTTATGGTGAAAAATTTTAATTATCTGTGTTGATACCCATTTTGCGACCTAATTTGGGGGTCTGACATAAAAAAATATAACAATCTCGTGGCAAACGTTCCACAAAAACTAATGAAGGAATGACCTCCATATTCTTCCCTCTTGTCAACATTGTACCATAGTGTGTCACC
>NC_088369.1:42853470-42888470 GCF_034508935.2 Berghia stephanieae
AATGGATACCATATTTTAAGGTGCTAATGCCAACAATTTAAATTCTTGACCAGTATAACATCTAATTCATATTTTATGCATCTGGTTCGTTCCGACATAATACCGTTTTGAGACGATGGGTCACAAATGTGTTTACAGTGATAGTCAAGCTCTGTGGCGAGATGACCAATAATCATCATCATTCTTTGTTTAGAACAACATTGTGGTCAATTCAGAGCTCAACGTGTTTACAGTGGTCAAGCTCTGTGGTGAAATGGGAGTCCATGTAGTTCCCGATCCCCTGGACGGAGAGGGTGAAGGAGTTGTCCCGTGGAAAGTAGCGGACGGGCAGGTGACAGGCTGAAGGTTTGAGTCCTAGGTCATTGCTGAAAAGATAGGGGGGGGGGGGGGGGGGGGGAAATCAGATAAGTTGATTGAGCTTTATATATATATATATATATATATATATATATATATATATATATTATATATATATATATATAATATAGCGCAATATCCACTAAATGTGCTCAAGGCGCTTTAAAAAGGGTCCCTGACCAACAGCAACACGTAACATGTAGAATCTGGCGCTGATGTAACCTAAATGTGTTGCAAGCGCCGTAAAACCCTTTAAAAACATAACATGTAGAACGAGACATGACGCCTGTTAGGCGATATTATATTTTTTTTCCCGACAGAGACAACGCTGTTGACGGCCATGTACTCATTGTACACCCCGAGTACGGTGAGAGAATGTGAGTAAATAGTTTTTTTCCAAGGACTCGACTATACGCCGAGCGAGGCTCGAACCCAGGACCTTCCGATCCGAAAGCGAGTGTTATACCACAAGACTGACCACATAGCCGCACATCATGGAAGAAGCAAGCTTTGCTTTTTGTCCTTGGGTAAGACATATCGTTCGTTATACACGATTACCTCTCACAATTCATGTGAAAAAAGTACCTGGTTGTCCGTGTTAAAAAGAATACATACCTGCCAACCCTTCCACTTTTGGCGGAATCATTCCTATTTTCACTCTTTATTTTGTACTATTCCGTCATTGTCTCTAAGATTCCGATTTTCAAAAATGATGATAATGGTAAGAATTTTTTTTTAAAATTCCTATTTTTTGTCTCAAATTCCTATTTTCTGGGTGGGGATCCTGACCTCCCATAGTGGGCAGGGAGGTACATGCTGTGTCTTCTATCCCCCCATACCTGTTTTCCTATTGTTTCCTGTCATTGTCTTGGAATGAGATTACTTAGTTTTGTCCTGATCCTTGCCGGAGTTCCTTGACTGGGAGGAAAACAGTCGAATGTATAGTTATAGTTTTGGGAGATGATATTTTTTTCCTTGTAAATCATCTCTCTGTTATGCATTGTATTATGTTTAGTTTACATATTATATTATATGATTGGTAAACATTTGAGTGTATTCCTCTTAGTTGGGACCTGTGCTTGTGTCTGGATGAGACTTTTAGGTGATCTCAAACTAAGTACTTTAACGGTGTGCTCTTGGAATCTACATCTGTTCCCTATTTGAACCCGTTCCCCTTTGTCTTACCTTTTCTTTTGTGCTTTAATTATAATTCTAGAACTTTTTACTATCCTATTCTCTTCCTTTTTACTGGCGCTGATATGACCTTAATGTGTTGCAAGCGCCGTAAAACCCTTAAAAACAAAACAAACAAAACAAATTCCTATTTTTTGTCTCAAATTCCTATTTTCAGGCGTCCTGATTCCACTTTTGGAATGTGAAGTGTTGGCAGGTCTGAGAATATAAAGATACGTTGATGACCTCTCTGGTACAATGTTGATGTAGTAACATGATTAAACCCTGATCTTTATCCCTCGGTGGGGGTTATGATAGCTCAGGTGGTAGAGCACTTGCATCACACGCAAAGGGACTTGGGCTGATCAAGGGGAGAGAAGTCAATTTTTTTTTCTTCTGACCCCCTGCCCATCCAGCAGTAACTGAGTAGCTGAGTCTATTCTATTAGATAATATGGCGTAAAATACTTTGCGATAGATTAGCGTTCTTTCCAAGGGTAGGAAGCAATACTCTTCAACAGTCCTAACGTCACTTCCTTCCTAATGACTTAGTAACACTGGCTCTAAACTATCGGAACAATGGCGGACGCCCGTATGAAATATTTCTCCGGCGAGCATAAAGGGTGTCCAGAAGAAGAAGAAAAACACATAAATTTGATCATGTTTTGACTTTTGCACATTCTGATCACAAGGCATATGAAAAGTTCTAGCCAGCATGAAAAATAAAAAGTATTTCTTTGTTTAGAACCACGATGCCCGCCGTTGCCGGGCGGCGTGACATCAGACTATTGAACCGTATTGCTAATGTCCGTGTGACGCTATAGAAACGTATGGACCTTTTAGCTCTGGAGGACAACTTTGTATCCTTTGGTAAGACATTACGTTATCCACATCATCTTACTCAATTCATGTGGAAATCAGACATGGTTAAGAGGAAACGAATTCGTGACCATTCATCTTAACCCTATCCATACCAACCATGGAAAAATCGTCATCGTAAGGCGTTCCTTACAGAGAACGTCATGTTGGTTGTGCGCATGCGTCTCTCGTCCTCGCGGAGAGGACGAGAGACGCATGCGCACAACCAACATGACGTTCTCTCTCTAATAACTTTTCCGCCGGTGACGTCACAGACTATGGGTGACGTCCAATCAAGGGACGCTACTCTTCCTCTAATCTCATTCCCTATAAGGAAAAGGAGGTCATTCCAGCTTTTATGTTTTAGAAGGAAAACTAATACTAATACGCAAGCTTTGAATTTAATTCTTTTCTCTACAGGCAGCTATGCTGGTCATGAAGCATAGGCTTGGCAGAATCTACGCCTCATGAATACCTACTAGTCTGGCAGCGCTTTACTGGGCAGTCTGAAGCCGCCTGAGCTTATTTTTCGAAGTACCGAACACCAGAGCATTCACTTTGAAAATAAAAGGAAACCGTTTTAACTCTCTTCTTACCATAATACATTTTCAAAATTTTACCCCAAATGTTACACTCACCCTCAACAACAATAAGATTTATTTATTCAAACAGAAAATCAAAAAGCACATTCTATATATAATAGTCCGTCAACTGGGGCCAGTCATCCTTCCATCTGTCAGGGAGACTTTAAGAGCCACCATCACGAATGGGGCTACCGAGACTGCAACGAGACAGGAAGACAACTCCGCTCATAATGTATGGACTGTAATGATCTACACCTAGTGTACGATCCTACAGTCAAAGGTACCTTCAGGGGTACCCGCCCTAAGAAGGAGTACACTCCAGACCTCATCCTCGTTGCGAAAGGCGCGAACGGTGAACCGCTGCAGGTGAAGCGAACAGTCCTCGGGGACTTTCCGCATAGCCAGCACAGGCCGGTTCTTGTCACAGCTGGGTGACAATACCGAGGGTGCAGTCTCTCCCACTTTGCAGATGGAACTTCAGGAAGGCTGACTGGGAGGAATTCAGTTCCTATATCGAGCAGGTCTGCCCTGCCATTCCTCTCAAGTCCAAGAATATAACCAGATTTAGCAGGCTACTGGTTAAGAGCGCTCAACGTTCTATTCCACGGGGCAAACGGAAATTCTACACCCCTTGCTGAACAGCAGAGTCGGAAGAGCTGTACCGAGAGTATCAGCAGACCCAGTCCCAGGACGTAGCCGATAGACTACTTCAGTCTCTGGCAGAGGGAAGGAAGCAACGGTGGCAGAAGACCGTGGAAAGTCTCGAACACACACTCCAGCCGAGTGATAAAGAAATTGGACCCGGACCGGAATTACGCGAAGGCTGCACC
The DNA here is from genome assembly GCF_034508935.2 of Berghia stephanieae. Taxonomy (NCBI): domain Eukaryota; kingdom Metazoa; phylum Mollusca; class Gastropoda; order Nudibranchia; family Aeolidiidae; genus Berghia; species Berghia stephanieae. The sequence continues at coordinate 42,857,272 of NC_088369.1, forward strand.
GGAGTGTGAGGCAGACACAATTGCCAAGAACATTAAGAACCGTAGCAAACGGGTCCCTAATCAGGCTTTTGAGCGCGGTGTCCGCAAGGCGTACGGTACGTACGATTTTGGACTCGTTACCTGCGGAGGAGTCGGACTGGACGGCCCCATTCAGTCCCCGAGAAGTGGGTGCAGCCATTAGCAATTTGAAGAACGGCAAAGCAGCAGGGACAGATGGTGCATATCCCGATATGGTGATGCATCTGGGCCCCAGGGCACGGGCCTGGCTGGCAGAGGCAATGTCTGACGTCCTTGCAAAAGGAAAGCTTCCACAAGTGTGGAAGCACGCGAAGATAGTTGCCATCCTGAAGCCAGGGAAACCGGCGAAGGAGGCAGACCCATATCGCTGCTGAGCTGTCTTTACAAAATGTTGGAGCGTGTTTTATTAAACTGATGGGGGCCGGTCCGAGATGCTGCCTTGCCACCCGAGCAGGCGGGCTTCAGGGAAGGGAGGTGCACCACGGAGCAGGCCATTGCCCTTACAGAGCATATTGAGCACGGGTTCGAGATAAAACAGCAAAACAGCTGTCTTTATAGACCTATCAGCGGCGTACGATACGGTCTGGTGCGAAGGGTTGATGCTCAAACTAGCAAAAACCATAAGGTGCAAAAAGACCTTGAAGTTGTTCTCTTCGATCTTGGGGGAAAGGCAATTCCATGTCGCGCTGGGAGACGCCAAGAGCAAAGTAAGGAAATTGAAGAATTGGGTCCCTCGGGGATCGGTACGTGCGCCAATGTTGTTTAACGTTTATATTAGCGATATGCCGAACACTTCCTCCCTGAGGCTGGGATACGCGGACGACTGGGCACTCGTTACTCAAAGTAAAGTGTGGACCCGTCTCGAGAGCGTACTTAGCGAGGACGTCACCAGACTCAAATCCTATTTCGACAAGTGGTACCTGAAGATGAACACTTCAAAAACCGTGGCGACTGCATTTCACACCCGCAAACTGAATGTCCTAGTCGGGGACCAGCCACTCCCATTTGAGCCGCATCCAAAATATTTAGGGGTGACGTTGGATCGCAGCCTTACCTATAGGGTGCATCTCGAAGGGGTTGCCCGGAAGATAGAGAAGCGGAATAGTCTTCTGAGGAAGATGGTGGGATCGACTTGGGGCGCTAGCCAAGCGCTCCCGAGAACGTCCGCCTTGGCACTATGCTATTACACCGCGGAGTATTGCGCTCCAGTGTGGGGTAGAAGCAGAAACGTTGAGAAGGTGGATGTAAAACTTCGCAAGTCGATGCACATAGTGTCAGGAACGCTAGCAACAACTCCTAGAGAATGGGGCCCGATAATGGCAGCGATCCAGCCCCCCCCCCCCCCCCCCCCCGATGTCCGGAGGGAGACGATTAGGGGAAACTGGCTGAGTAAGATCAAAGAGAGAGGGAATGGGGATACCCCTCTGATGCGCATAATGGACGGTGTCCCCGTTTCGAGCCGAAATAAGTCCCGGCAACCCTTGTACGCAGAATCCCTGACTACATCTAGAGCTGCACATACGAGATGGAAGTCAGTTTGGACGAATTCAATCCCTCGTTGGGGTGGGGACGTACACTCCTCTAAGCTTGGTGAGAAGTTGCCAGGCTTTGATACCAGTAAGAGGAGACATTGGGTGGCTGCGAGTCGGCTTCGGTCGAGGAGCTGTCTAACGGCAAGTGCGCATCATCGGTGGGGTCTTTCTACCTATCCAATATGTACCCGCTGTGGGCAAGAACCTGAGACGGCAGAGCATCTAGTCGAACGGTGTGTTCTGACGATGCTACCCGGCGGGTTTGCGACGGTGCACGAATGCGGACCAGACTTTGCTGATTGGGTCGATCGTCATAATATAGTAGAAGAGCATTCTTGAAAAGAACCGTTGTCTATGTTTAAACGTAAGCTTAAAACCTATCAGTTTTGATTTTTAGTAGATGGTATGAGATTCAAGATAGGCGTTCAGTTTGCTGTGTGTGTGTGTATGTGTGTATGTGTGTGTGTGTGTGTGTGTGTGTGTTTTAAGCCAATGTAATTTGTAATTTATTTAAATCTGATATTTCCGGAGTGACAACGCTTTATAAGATTTCAGTTTCAGCATAATAATGATTATTATCATTATCATTGAATTGTATAACACTCGATTGTTCCGCAGGGAGTCACGTGACGTTGCTTTGTCGTCTGGTTTTAAAAAATAGTTCCGGCTCATTGCCAGGTGCATTAAAAAAAAGTTATGAGGCAACCTTTGGAAATAGTGAATGTATGATTTTATAACGCTCGTTTACGTCACAACGTTAGTGATAGAAAGAAAGAATAGGGGTGTAATAAAATAGGGTTAAAAATCTTTTATTTGGTTTTAAAACGAGATTATATATATATACCCAGGACTTCCCGATCCGAAAGCGAGTGCCATACCACAAGACCATATTATAGCCGGTTTTTTTTTTTTTTTTTTTTTTTTTTGGGGGGGGGGGGGGGGGCGGGGCGATAGAACACAATAATTCATTCTGTATTCAAGTATGTATCACCTGCTGGTTCTGTAGAAAGGATGTTGTTCTCGCATGGAATAACTCTTGAGGGTGACCATCCCGTCGTCTCTGTTCTGGTCACTCTTGGAGGAGTCCGTGTTGACTTTTGCTTTGGGTCCTCCAGGAAACCTGTTGTATACGATCGATTTAAAAATTACATGAAACACACACACCGCTCAACATTGAACTATGTAGGAGTGATATCTGGGTGGGGATCTTGACCTCCCATAGTGGGCAGAGAGGTACATGCTGTGTCTTCTATCCCCCCATACACATTTTCCAATTGTTTCCTGTCATTGTCTTGGAATGAGATTACTTGGTTTTCTCCTGACCCTGGCTGGAATTCCTTGGCTGGGAGGGAAACAGTCGAATGTATAGTTGTAGTTTTGGGAGATGATATTTTTTTTTCCTTGTAAATCATCTCTCTGTTATGTATTGTATTATGTTTAGTTTACATATGATATGATTGGTAAACATTTGAGTGTATTCCTCTTAGTTGGGACCTGTGCTTGTGTCTGGATGAGACTTTGAGGTGATCTCAAACTAAGTACATTTGTGGCATGCTCTTGGAATCTACATCTGTTCCCTATTTGAACCAATTCCCCTTTGTCTCACCTTTTCTTTTGTGCTTTAATTGTAATTCTAGAACTTTTTACTATCCCATTTTCTTCCTTTTTACTGGCGCTATTATGACCGAAATGTGTTGCAAGCGCCGTAAAACCCTTAAAAACAAAAACAAAAACATAGGAGTGATATGACTGACTTAATGCTGTTCGCTTCCTAATCATCCGATCGGGACGCCTCGGCTGCCCTTCTCATCATCTGTGTCATTTCCTTTCACAGTTCGCGGCCTTTTGCTGTCGATGCTAAGTTTGTAAGGTCTTCCTTTGATTTTAATTCTTTGTTATTTTGAAAGCTTTTATGTCTCTCATTGAGGACAGTGTGAATTGACGTTGGTGGTCTATGATACAGCTATCAGAATAAAATAAAGATAAAATTCTCTTTATTCATCCCATAGGGGAAATTTGTCTCTAGGGTCTCTATTCCAAGGGAAGACTGGAATAACCTTGGCGTCAGCCGCAGTGCAGCGCCGCAAATTGAGCTAGGGCGAGGTGACTTGCTCAAGGCCACACAGCTCAGCGGGTGATCGAACTCGGTATCTTTCGGGTACGAAGCAAAGACCGTACCGCTGAGCCACGCTGCACCCATACATGTTCAAATCTTGTTGGGTTTGTTTTGTTGGTTTTTTTTAGACGAATGTTCACATAGACTAGATCCACATATTTTTTTTCAAAAACCCACGTGAGTTCAGAGCCATCGCCACAGAGAAGATCACATTCCTTTCCTTTTGCCATCAAGTTCGAGTACATGTCTTGTCCTTGTCGATTCCCACACTGGAGGTCAAGGCGAAGCTGCCGGATGGACGACGCACGGTCGCTGCTTTGCCGTTCCTGTATGCAGGGAAAATGTGTGTTACAGTTAGTTACAATGAGAAGTTATGCAAGGAGAGGTGATGCAGAGAAAAGGGAGGGGTGGGGGGCACGGATAAGATGAAAGGTGGAAGGTGAAAAGAAAAACACCTTTATTTAAGAAAACCCCATCGAGTCAACACATCATCATCATCATCATCATCATCATCATCATCATCATCATTACTGTTATTATTATTATTATTATATTATTATTATTATTATTATTATTATTATTATTTATTATTATTATTATATCAGTATTATTATTATTATTAATATTATTATCATTACTATTAGCATTATTATTATCATCATCACATCATTGCTGCTGCTGTTGTTGTTGTTGTTGTACGTTAAATCCGTTAAGTTTCAAACAATGTGCAAATATTTGAAGGTCTCACAACCAAACACAATCTATATATTTTTTTTTTTCTGATGGTTTAAGAATACTTCCATTACAATAATGAGTCCATTACGATTTGGAATATCAGATCATCAAATATGTACTATACCTGTGAATTGCTGGCCATGTCGAATATAAGATTCTATTCAATGTCTAGACGAAAGACTAGCTAAATTATTTCAATATCCGGTTTAGGATATGACGTCATTTTGAGTCGAAATAAAAAGAATTCATTTTGTTGTGTGATGTGAAAAAAAGGCGCGAAACTTTGCAAAGAATTGAAAGAGTTCTCTCTCTCTCTCTCTCTCTCTCTCTCTCTCTCTCTCTCTCTCTCTCTCTCTCTCTCTCTCTCTCTCTCTCTCTATCTCTATCTGTATGGTTGGCGCTGAAGAAACCAATGGTCTGGTTGTATTTCAGCGGCGTCCTCATTGGGCGCGGGCCCATGTCAGTCGGGCCTTGAACTCGTTTAGGTGTGGTGCCATGATGATCAGTTCATCCAGCCCATTCCACTCCGAGATAGTTCTAATCTCTCTCTCTCTCTCTCTCTCTCTCTCTCTCTCTCTCTCTCTCTCTCTCTCTCTCTCTCTCTTCTCTCTCTTCTCTCTCTCTTCTTTCTCTCTCTCTCTTCTCTCTCTTTCTTTCTCTCTCTCTCTCTCTCTCTCTCTCTCTTTCTCTCTCTCTTTTAGATCATCTCAACTCCAGAAAAATGGGAGAAAGTGGGAAAGTAAGAAAAATCGAGATTTCCAATTAAAGCATACGAGAAAATGTAAAACAATGGGGACCGGGTCAAAAAGGGAACAGATAAAGATTTCAAGGGCTAGGTAGCTATCAATGTGCTTTGTTTGAGAATACAAAAAAGCCTAATCCAGACACAAGCAAATGTGACCCCTCGTCTCAAAACGGTATTAAGTCGGGATGATTAAGATGCTGAAAATGGAATTTGTAGCCAGAAATATCATGTTTAAGTTGAATTTATATGCTTTATAGAGGAGAAGGAATATCATATTTTACTGTGCTAACAAGGAATATCATATTTTACTGTGCTAAAGACCAACGTTTTATATTTTTGACCAGTTTAACTATAATTTGACTTTTAGTATCTGGTCCATCCCGACATAATACCGTTTTGAGACGAGGGGTCACAAATGGTCCCACCTCAAGAGGTACGCATTCAAACGATCTTCAAAAGAAAACAATGTTACAGTACATAACAGAAAGATAAGGGGAGAAATGGCATGTCTGCTAGCCGTATAAAGGAACAGACTTCACGTTTGTGCTGAATTGAATACCGGGTTATACTTTTCACTGTAAGAGCCTTTGTATACCATATTATTGGTCGAAGAGTGTAAAAGGCATATCATGCTTTATTTCCCCAGCTTTTAATGTATTCTTCTGTTCCTACTCCTTGCTTACTGTGCTACCCAAATATACAAAGTTATCTACCGCTTTGATATCTCTTTGGTGGTGTTATAGATAGTATGAAGTTGACGTCACTCGGGTCTTTATTATTGCTTTTTGCCATCCGCATTTACGAGTAATTACCACTAAACTGTATTAACCAGACTATAAACGTTCATGGTTACACATAGTTTTGTGTGTTGGTACGTTATACTTCCGGATGGCAATGTTGTGAGCTTCTTAGCCAAGCGCATACTATCAATATAAGGTGAAATTCCTCGCACTTTATTTCTGTCTTGCCTGTATTCGATTTTCATTTGCAGTCCTGTTTTCGTCGCTTCCTCTATCTGTGACTTTGTTTAGTTTTTCTTGTGCATCTTTTCAAGTTGTGAGAGAGAAGACAGTTGAGATCATGTAGTTGGTTCGTGAGGGTCCATTGAATTCTTGTCTTTTGTCCTGTGGTAGTCTGTTTCGTGACCCAGTCAATAACTACCAAAAAGAGTGTTGGTGACAAAAGGCAGCCTTGTCGGACTCCAGTTTTCACTGAGAATGGTTCCGTTTTTGTTTTGTTTTTGTTTTTTTTTTTGTTTTTAAGGGTTTTACGGCACTTGAAATACATTAAGGTCATATCAGCGCCAGTAAAAAGGAAGAAAATGGGATAGTAAAAAGTTCTAGAATTACAATTAAAGCATCCAAGAGTAAGAGAGACAAAGGGGAATTGGTTCAAATCGGAAACAGATGTAGATTCCAAGAGCACACTATCAGCGTACTTAGTTTGAGATCACTAAAAGTCTGTTTTTTTGTTTTTAAAGGTTTTACGGCGCTTGCAACACATTTAGGTTATATCAGCGCCAGTAAAAAGGAAGAAAATGGGATAGTAAAAAGTTCTAGAATTACAATTGAAGCATCCAAGAGAAAGTAAGACATAGAGGAATTGGGAACAAATAGGGATCAGATGTAGATTCCAAGAGCATATCACCAATGTACTTAGTTTGAGATCATCTATAAGTCTCATCCGGACACAAGAACAAAATCCAACAAGGAGGAACACACTCAAATGCTTACATTATACATTAAAAAATAACAAATATACTTATACATAACAGAGAGATGATTTACAAGGAAAAAAATATCATCTCCCAAAACAATAACTATGCATTTGACTGCTTCCCTCCCAGCCAGGACTCCGACCAAGGCCAGGACAGAACCAAGTAATCTCATTCCAAGACAAAGACAGAAAGCAAGTTGGAAAACAGATATAAGGGAATAGAAAACAGTGTATACCTCCCTGCCCGCTATGGGAGGTCAGGATCCCCACCCAACTAAAAGTCTCATCCAGACACAAGCACAGGTACCTACTAAGAGGAATACACTCAAATGTTTACAAATCATATATAATACATAAACAAAACAATACAGTGCATAACAGAGAGATTATTTACAAGGAAAAAAATATCATCTCCCAAAACTAACTGTACATTTGACTGTTTCACTCCCAGCCAGGGTATCCGGCCAGGGCCAGGACAAGACCAAGTAATCTCATTCCAAGACAAAGACAGAAAGCAATTGGAAAACAGACAGGGGGATAGAAGACACAGTATGTACCTCCCTGCCCACTATGGGAGGTCAGGAACCCCACCCAGGAGAATGGTTCTGATAATTTTCCATCGTGGATGACTTGGCAAAGTAGCATCTCAATACAGCTGCTGGATGGTGGTCAAACATTTTATTGGAAAGTCAAAGTGTTGCATCTGAAAGTCTACAAAGACAGCGTACAGAGGAGGGAACTGTTCGAGAGTATTTAGAAAGAAAATTGGATTGTGAAAAGATTCTAGAATTAAAATTAAAAGCCCTTGAGAATGAGTAAGACTAAGGGGAATGGTTCAACTAGGGGACAAATGTAGATTCCAAGAGCACATTTTCAGTGTATATAGATTGAGATCGCCTAAAAGTTTTAAAAGTCTCATCCAGACACCAGCACATGATCCGACTAAAGAATACACTCAAATGTTTATAAGATATGTTCAAAACAAACAAAAAGTATAAAACAGAGAGATGGTTTACAAGGGGGAAAAAATATCATCTCTCAACACTAACATACCATGCATTTGACTGTTTCCCTCTCAGCCACAAACTCCAGCAAGGACCAGGACAAAATCAAGTAATCCCATTCCAAGACAATGACGGAGAGAAACTCATAAAACAGATATAGGGAGGTGGAAGACACAACAGGTGACCTCCTGCCCTCCATGGGATGTCAAAAGACCCCACCCAGAAGCAGCACGAATGACTTCACCGGCCCACAGTGGGAAGTCAAAAGATCCCCCCCCCCCCCCACTCCAACCAAGAAAATTAAATAAATTCATAACACGTGTGTATTTTAAATCCACTCTATATTGGAAGACCAATAGGCAATGACAGTGACGTAGTAATTAATTCATAATAATGATAATAATAATAATAATTCTAATAAAAATAATTTTTAATATCAACAGAATCATTGCAGCAAAGAGAAATAAAAGCAATAGAAAAAAATAGACCCATGACAAATCGCAGTATTATTTGTGACCCATCGTCTCAAAACGGTATAATGTCGGAACGAACCATATTCTCAAAAGCGGAATTAATTGTTAAACTGGTCAAAAATATAAATTGTTGGCATTAGCACACTAAAATATGGTATCCATTCTCCTCAATAAAACATACAAACTCAACACAAGTCTGATATTTCTGGCTATAAATTCAATTTTCAATATCTTAGCCATCCCGACTTAATACCGCTTTGAGGCGAAGGGTCACATATATTACTTTTTTTCCTTTAAAAACATGTTTTCATTTTTGAAATATTGACACCTTGGTCCTTAACAATAAGAAATAACTTATAAACGAAAAATTATGATCTCTTATTTCTCTATGTCTTAGTAAAATGTTGAATTCCTTTTTGTCAATAGGGATTTTTCACCCAATGACAAAATAACAGAGCTTGTGCAATATTTCAATCTAAGACACATTCACAAGACTAATCATTTACCAAGGGTTAACTTTAGACCCAATGTTTCTGGTCGCCCATAGTGGGCAGGGAGGAACTTGCTGTTCTTCTATCTCCTTATAGTTTTTTTTTCCAATTTGCTTTCTGTCTTTGTCTTGGAATGAGATTACTTGGTTTTGTCTTGGCCCTGGCTGGAGTCCTTGGCTGGGAGGGAAACAGTCAAATGTATAGTTATTGTTTTGGGAGATGATGTTTTTTCCCCTTGTAAATCATCTCTCTGTTATGTATTATTTTATTATCTTGAATGTGATGTAAATGTTGCTGCTCGAAGCTCGAAGAAATAAATAATAATGTGAAATTGAATGCAAGCTTCAATTTAATTACAAAAACAGATCAAATGAACGTTTCGGGTTTCCCCTTTATCAACAAAACAGGATGAATGAAACACCACAGATGAATGAGATGATGTAGTAGTGGCGTAGTTAAGATGAATCATCCGGACACAAGCACGGGATCCCACTACGGGGAATACACTCAAATGCTTACCTTATAAATTCAAAACAACAAATAAATACAGGCCACGCCGGTTGTTGGTACGCCACTTTATTGGGACGATTCCTTGAAAACTGATTTTTTTTTCTATATAAAAAGTTATACCCTTTCCAATTCCCAGCCGCTTAATTGGGACGGCCCACCGCTTATTGGGGACGAAATTTGACAATGGTCGCCTTCATAAAAGAGCATTTTCCAATTTAAAACGATGGTTCATAAAATGCAAATATGTCTAACAGGACGGTAAACCGGATGTTTGGTCGTACCGTTCATCACAGATGTGTGAACAAGACGTTATCTGTATCCCCTGTATAATACCTGTATTAGTGTCTTAGAAAAAGGTCTAAAATTACAATTAAAGCACCCAAGAAAAGGTAAGATTAAGGGGAATTGGTTCAAATCGGGAATAGATGTAGATTCCATGAGCACACTATCAGTGAACTTAGTTTAAGATCACCTAAAAGTCTCACCCAGACACCAGCACAAGATCCCACTAAGAGGAATACAATCAAATGTTTACAAATCATATGTTAAAAAATGAAAAAATAACAGTACATAACAGAGAGATGATTTACAAGGGGAAAAAATATCATCTCCCAAAACAAACGCTATACATTTGACTGTTTCCTTCTCAGCCAATGTCTCCGGCAAGGGCCAGGACAAAACTAAGTAATCCTAATCCAAGACAAAGACAGAAAGCAACTCAGAAAACAGATATAGAGGGATAGAACACACAACACGTGGCCTGCCCACCATGGGAGTTCAAAAGACCCCACCCATAAACGGATGTAGAGGGATAGATGTGTTGTTTTTCTTGTGTTTGTTTTTAAAGGTTTTACGGCACTTGCAACACATTTAGGTTATATCAGCGCCAGTAAAAAAGGAAAAAATGGGATAGTAAAAAGCTCTAAAATTACAATTAAAAAACTTATTTTGAGATCACTAAATTATGTCTCATCCAGACACAAGCGCAGGTCCCCACTAAGAGGAACACACTCAAATGTTTACACATCATATGTGTGTGTGTGTGTGTATGTGTGTGTGTGTGTAAAACAAATGCAGTGCCTAATAAAGAGACGATTTACAAGACAAAAAACACCATCTCCCAAAACTCTAACTATACAATTGACTGTTTCCCTCCCAGCCAAGGGTATCCGGCCAGGGAAAGGACAAAACCAAGTAATCTCACTCCAAGACAAAGACAGAAAGCAATTGGAAAACGGATAAAGGGGGATAGAAGACACAGCAAGTACCTCCCTGCCCACTATGGGAGGTCAGGAACCCCACCCAGTAGGGGTATAGAAGACACAGCAAGGACCTCCCTACCCACTATGGGAGGTCAGAAACCCCACCCAGGACCCAGGCCTTAGTATTTGTGAGTGGGTATAATTTGTGACCCCTCGTCTCAAAACGGTATTAAGTCGGGATGATTAAGATGCTGAAAATGGAATTTGTAGCCAGAAATATCATGCTTACGTTAGGTTTATATGCTTTATAGAGGAGGAGGAATATCATATTTTACTGTGCTAAATACCAATGTGTCATATTTTTGACCAGTTTAACTATAATTTGACTTTTTAGCAGATGGTCCATCCCGACATAGTACCGTTTTGAGACGAGGGGGGTCACATTTGTCTAATTTTGAGACCAGCTGTAATGGACACCCATACTTTAGCTAGCACCATTGTTTATAAATCAAATGAAAGGATAATGGCATTACACAGATTTCACAAGTAGTATTTAATTCGCTTTAGTCACATGTGTCATACTGGGACTACTTAATTATCTAGCTCCTGAAAGATTATAAATTATAAATTAATATTAAAGACTATAATATGCCAAATAATACAAAATAAATAGGGTTATGGTTTATGGTAATACGATACTGTCTTGGATTACACATATGTGACCATTCGTCTCTAAACGGTATTAAGTCGGAATGGTTAAGATGTTGAAAACTGAATTTATAGCCAGAAATATCAGACTTGTGTTGAATGTTTTATTGAGGAGAATATTTTAGGCTGCTAATGCCAACAATTTATATTTTTGAACACTTTAACATTAAATTCGGCTTTTAAGCATTTGGTTCGTTCCGACATAATACCGTTTTGAGAAGATGGGTCACATATTTTAAGTACGTACATACATTGTTATATCGGTGTAATCAGTTATGTCAAATTGATCCATCTAACTTTGGAAGGACGGAGTTTATGACCTTAGTCTTGCAACTTGCAATCCATTAATCCATTCTTTCTAAAAAGTGCTCTGTTTTTATGGGGTTTTACGTGCTCGCAACACTTTATGGTGATTTCAGCGCCATTTTCAAAGATCATAATAGGTGTGTACTTTCAAGCTTACAAGAAAAGGTAAGACAAAGCGGACATTTCAGAAGTAGATAGGTACATTCATTAAGACCACCTTGAAGTTCTCGCCAATGCCAGCAAAGGATACCGAGTACACTGCTTGTTTTTGTTTTTGCTTTTGTTTTTAAGGGTTTTACGGCGCTTGCAACGCATTTAGGCCATTTCAGCGCCAGTAGTAAAAAGGAAGAAAATGGGATCGTAAAAAAAAAATTATTCTAGATTACAATTAAAGCACATGTCGCTCTCTTAGAAAAGTAAGACAATGGGGAACTGGGAACAAATAGGGAATAGGTGTAGATTCCAAGAGCATACCATCAATGTACTCAGTTTGAGATCACCTTAAAGTCTCATCCAGACACAAGCACAGGATCTGATTAAGAAGAATACACTCAAATGCTTACATTATACATTTAAAACAACAAATATAACAATACATAACAGAGAGATGATGTACAAGGGAAAAAAATATCATCTCTCAAAACTAACACTATGCATTTGACTGTTTCCCTCTCAGCCAAGGACTCCGGCCACAGGAAAAAAACAAGTAATCTCATTCCAAGACAGACAGAAAGCATGCTGGAAAACAGATATCAGAGGGTAGAAGATGCAGTATGTACCTCCCTGCCCACTATGAGAGGTCAGGAACCCCACCCAGTTACACAGACGACTGAGTATACTGCCTACAGGGGTCCATTCAAATGATTACAAAACGGTCATTGCAAATTGCTTGTTTTCATTTGTGCACAGTTTGACAACACTGCAAAAGACCTGGGTCATTTAAGCACCGAGAAAAGTAAGACGATAGACTTAAATAAAAGAAGGGACAGAAGTAGATGATAGTAGAAATGTATCTGTAAATCTAGTCTGAGACAAAAATCTCCATCTTGGATCTTGGATCTTTGCACAAAAAGAAAGGTCAGCCTTAACCCTCTCCTTACCACCCAGAGGAAAATCGTCACATTCGTTACGATGCAACCAACAGTTTTCTCATTCTGATTTCTCTTGTACATCACAAAAGTTAAAGAAATGCTTTGATTACAGCTATAGATACTAAACACTGCTGTAGAGCTCATTTGTTACTTTTTGTTTGAGTAAGAAAAGTCTATTCTTGTGTTGGTTTGGAGTGAATTTTCAGGGGAAATTCTAAAAATAGCTGGTAAGGAGAGAGTTAAGGAGGCGACCCCATCCTAAAATTCTTTGGGTAGTTTCGTCAACGAGGAAGATTTAACAGTGATAACAATATTATGGCAACACGACAACTAACATTGCAGTCTATATATATATATACATATTCTCTATTGAAATCAACAAGTTTATTATTGCAAACACCCCACAAATTACCTTAACAAAGTCACACTACATCGAGTTAAATCAACATTACAAACAAATAATATACGTGTATAAAATATAATAAATAAATAAGAGATATAATATAACCTCTGCAAACAAGGGACATAACACAACCTCAGAGGAAAGATCAATAGCTCCCATCAAGTTACTTTTTTGATGTCATTTCAAGTACGACATTGACAAAATCAAAACGTATTCATCAGTGATAAAAAGGCTCATGAGGGAATATTGACAGATCTGTTGAGTAGATTTCATTTTCGGACGAAAAAATAGAAAGTTGTAAACATTTGCGAGCTATAAAGCTTCCAAATGTAAACCAACTTTCTTTCACAATAAATCGTTTGTAGCTATGTGTGTATTCGTGCATGCCTCTTACAATGGACCTTCTTTAAAGTCTTTTTCAAAAACCAAACAATCTATATTATTAGATGATATTTTCTGTTTGTTTTTGTTTTTTGTTTTCAATGGTTTTACAGCGCCTGCAACAATTTAAGGTATCCTCAGTACCATTTAAAAGGTCATGATGGAGAAGTCAACATTCCTCAACATTTTCACAGTTCTTGTTTGTTTTTAGGGGTTTCATGGCACTTCCAACACTTGCAGGTCATATCAGTGCCAGTGAAATGGAAGAATTTTCGGGACATGTTGTAACCAGAAGTTAAAAGCGCCACAAAAAAAGGGAACTGATTCCCCAAGCAATTTATCAAATGTGCCCATTTTGTCATAAAACCTTAACTAAAAACTCCAGTTAGGCATCAGCAAAGTACAACATATATACAAAACTAAAAAATTATGACAATACACAAAACAGAAGAGATGGTTTATAAAGGAAAAAAAAAATATCTTTCAAAAATGGAACTTCCCTCACAGCTCAGGACCCCTGCCAGAACCAGAACAAAGACAGAGAGAAACATTGAATGGGAAAATAGATATAATAGGCGGGATAGGAGATGTTTGCTTGTTTTTAAGGGTTTTACAGCACTTTCAACACATTAAGGTCATATCAGCGCCAGTAAGATGAAAGAAAATGGGATACCGTAGTAAAAAGTTCTAGAATTACGATTAAAGCACCCAAGAAAAGGTAAGACAAAGGGGAATTGGTTCAAATAGGAAACAGATGTAGATTCCAAGAGGACACTATCAAAATACTTAGTTTGAGGTCTAAAAGTCTCAGCCAGACACAAGCACAGGTCTCTACTTAGAGGAATAAACTCAAATGTTTTACAAATCATATATAATAAAAAATTTAAAAAACATAATACATTACATAACAGAGAGATGATATACAATGAAAAAAATATCATCTCCCAAAACTAACTATACATTTGACTGTTTCCCTCTGGACCAGGACAAAAGTAATCTCATTCCAAGACAAAGATAGAAAGCAAGTTGGAAAACAAATATAGGGGGAAAGAAGACACAGTATGTACCTCCCTGCCCACTATGGGAGGTCAGGAACCCCACCCAGGGGATAGGAGACACAGCAAAAGTGACCTCTCCACCCACTATAGGTCAGAAGACTTCACCCAGTATTCACAGTTCATAATATATGCATATTGTGAAATAATGTGTGATTATTAATATTATCATTATTATTATTATTATTATTATTATACAGACTTCTTTGTAGTTTCACCTCACAACATACAAAACAGTGCATTTCAAATACAGTCCAAGCCGGTATTGGCGACGCCGTTAAATTGGGACCATTTGCCATGAACTGTGCCCGTCCCAAAAAACCAGCTTGGCCTGTAATGCCTTTCTAGCACAATGAAATGTTTGAGGACATAATAGTATTATAAATAATTGGAATTTACAAATCATAGAAACCCAAAGGAAGCAAAGATTTAGCAAATGCAGAAATCAACGAAGTAAATAATATCAGAGGGTTCATCAAACATAGATAAGAACTTTCCCAGCCCTTGCTATTTCGTCATTATATTTAAATTTCAACAAGGCATTATAATATATCATTATTGAGATATAAAACATATCAAGGGCATCTGACTATAGCCGTGCAGGGGTCATGTAATGTCTGGTAAATTCTATATTTTTTAGCTTATATTAACTCTTTCAGCGTTTTTGGCTGCACTGTGCGGCCAGAGCAGAATCTGTTCCACTGGCCAATGGCCGCACAGTGCGGCGGCCGGTCTTGAAAGGCAAAAATAATAATGTAATCCAATCCTACTTTCTACAAAAGTAAGTACTATAAATTGAACCAAAGGTATCATTTCTTTCATCAGAACATTCAATTGGCCATAGGGGGGGGGGGGGGGGGGGTATTTCAATATTGAGATTTTGCGCCGAATTCGAATGTCGCTTTGTCTTAGCTTGTCATTTTCATGCTGCCTCAATCA
Organism: Berghia stephanieae; assembly: GCF_034508935.2. Lineage (NCBI taxonomy): Eukaryota > Metazoa > Mollusca > Gastropoda > Nudibranchia > Aeolidiidae > Berghia > Berghia stephanieae. The sequence continues at coordinate 42,872,697 of NC_088369.1, forward strand.
GGTGTCAGCCATTTTGTGACGGAAATGCGAATATAGAGCCTCAGTGCTGAAAGAGTTAAAAAGCCCAAGCCCTCTCCTATCCTACCCTTGTGATCAACAGACACTGACCACAGTCCCGTTATTTGGAGCGGGTAGTCTTGTGATCCTAACACGCATGTAAATCTTATTGCAGTAGCTGCAGTTTTCTTTTCATTTTACTCAAAATCACTTCTCTCACACTTAACACGGTTTGCGACGGATGCCCTCAAGATAAAAAAAGTGTTTAAAAAAATATTTAAAATAGAAAAATAAATTGCTCATAACATAATAATAATTAAAATAGAAAAATAAATTGCTCTTAATAATAATAATAATAATAATAATAATAATAATAATAATAATAAATAGTAATAAATAATAAATAATAATAGTAATAAACCAATAATAATAACTTCGGTGATGCAACAAATATTAAGTCTCACAACGCCATTTCAAAATCAGGATTATCAACGTAATTTATCGGACATTGGTCACATGGCAGAGTGATATAATCCAAATTGTACAAATGTTATAACAACTTAGTTACTACGAAATAAATATAATGAAAGAATTACAACTATAAATATACAACATCAGCGTTGTCATATGCCTCGCTTTTCAAAAAATGATCTCAACCAATACTCATATCAATATCAATATAACCATCCACACCACAGCATGCTTGTAACAATTCTAAATACCAAGGGCTGCTTCCGCAAAAATCAGAGAATATCGGCTATAAATGCTACTAAAGTATAAAGTATTTTTAGACATTAGCAGCTTTTATCACGATTTTAATTTGCATATTTTTAGAAGTTTTAACAGCGCTTGCGACACTTACAGATTTGCCACACTTTTAGGTCATGAAACTGCTAAGGAAAAAGGAATATGGTACAAAAGACAAATGGCAAATAGATTTAAAACTCAGTGCCTATAACACTCTGAATTACATAGGCCTTAGAAAAAGGACAAGAGGAATATTGTTTAATTGAAAAGAACAAGGTATATCTCAGTCTTTTTTTTTACAACCTTATTTTTATGTTTATTTTGCCTAACATCTAGATAACATTCCGTTTGAACAACATTAAAAATGTCGGGTTTTTTTAGTTTTCTTAATATCAATATGGCGTATCTCTCAACAATCCTGTACAGAATTCATTAACAATTTTGGCAAAATTCTGTTTTTAAACATATGAAATTTGGACGTCAAAGAAAAGACTAGTACCGTATTTTAGCAACATGATCTAACAACTCAACTCATCTCAAACCACTCTTACTCTTATTAAAAAGCTGCTTCTTTGCAAACCTGTATAAATTAAAAACTATTTTTTTTGTTTACGAGAGCTTAAAGGCACTCTTGGGTTATGTATAAGAAATGAGTATAAAGTAGTACTTTAGAGTTTTTGTTTTTGTTTTTAAGGGTTTTACGGCGTTTGTAACACATTAAGGTCATATCAGCGCCAGTAAAAAGGAAGAAAATGGGATAGTAAAAAGTTCTAGAATTACAATTAAAACACAAAAGAAAAGGTGACACAAAGTGGAATTGGTTCAAATAAGAAACAGGTGTAGATTCCAAGGGCACACCGTCAAAGTACTTAGTTTGAGATCACCTAAAAGTCTCATCTAGACACAAGCATAGGTCCCAACTAAGAGGAATATACTCAAATGTTTACCAATCATATAATATAATATGTAAACTAAACAGAGAGATGATTTACAAGGAAAAAAAATATCATCTCCCAAAACTATAACTATACATTCGACTGTTTCCCTCCCAGCCAAGGAACTCAGGCAAGGATCAGGACAAAACTAAGTAATCTCATTCCAAGACAATGACAGGAAACAATTGGAAAATGGGTATGGGGGGATAGAAGACACAGCATGTACCTCCCTGCCCACTATCATTTAGAGTCACAAAGCCAGTAGAGCCAGAGATTATACTGACTTTTGTGGTGTGTTTAACTGATAATAATTACTTACTATCCTTTAGTCGAGACCAAGACACAAATCCCAAACCAAGAGGACAAAAAGCCAAAAGGAAGTAGGAAAAGAAAATAGAGAAGTGACCCAAGGAGGTCTAGAACTCCCTACCCCCCCCCCCCCCTCCCCCTCCTCCTGCTATGAACAAAGAAACGTATTTATATGATTGGATAAAACATCTCGTTTATTTCTCATTATGTAAGACTAGCACTTATTTCAACTTTCAGCAAATTGAAATATTGTAAATTTTTTTAACAAATTGGCAATGTTGACTTTTCAACTGTCAAGCAAGCTTCAACAAATCTAACACAAATAAATTTGCAACCAAACACACATTGGAACAGTCTAGATTAATATTAATATGCCATTTTAAAAAAATGAAAAATAAAATCTTACATTGCAAGTTCTGTATTAAAAAAAAAAAAAAAAAGAATTGACTATTTTCTTGTGATTTGAATGAACCATGAGAGGGAAAAATTTGTTCGAAAGTGCAATCCTACAACGGACCCCTTGGGCAGTAGTTGCCTCCTACTTAATAAAGCAATATTTTTAAAAAAAACTAAATCAAAGTAAATAAAATGGGAAGAAAATAGTTTACAGGGTGAAGTCGACACCGGTATAATAATAAGCTAAAAGGGGATGAACTGAAGCAACAATTGCGTGACAAAACAAACAAAGATAATAATAAATGCAATATAACAATTGTCAAAAACAAACAAAACATAAAAACAATACTGATGTTTACATTGATTGTATCCAGGTGGAAAGATAAAACAAAAATCATTTTACAAAGAAGAAATGACTCAAATAAATAATTTAAAAAATCATTTAGAATGGATTTTTGTTTGTTTCTTGCTTTAGGTCTCTTCCAACACAATTGAGGTTATATGAGAGACCGCTGAAACAAAAAAACAAGCAATCTAACAAACATAGTACAAATGTAAATCAAAATCATAACCTAAAGATCTCATAAGCTAAATTATAAAGAACCAAGAACAAACAGGCAGAAGATTTACAGAAAAAAAAATATCCCCTGTCAAAAATACAATCACAAACCAAAGAAGCAGGATAGGCTAGTAAAGAGAAGAAGAAACGACATCACTATCGGATCGTACACCCATGCGAACATCATAGGTATATGATTCAAGGGTGATGCTCCCATCCAACCACCCGCTTAGAATGGATTTCAAAAACAACATAATGCCTTGTATTTATACTAGAAATATTAAAACAAATACGGTAATACAATAGTTGTAATAATGTAAACACTACAATGGTTGTTTCATAAATTTGAACAATCCATTAGTGAAACGGTTCGTTAATTTTTTTTTTTTTTTTTTTTTTTTTTTTGTTTGTTGCTTTAGGTCTCTTCCAACACAATTGAGGTTATATGAGAGACCGCTGAAACAAAAAAAACAAGCAATCTAACAAAAATAGTACAAATGTCAATCAAAATCATAACCTAAAGATATCATAAGCTAAATTATAAATAACCAAGAACAAACAGGCAGAGGATTTACAGGAAAAAAAAATATCCCCTGTCAAAAATACAATCACAAACCAAAGAAGCAGGATAGGCTAGTAAAGAGAAGAAGAAACGACATCACTATCGGATCGTACACCCATGCGAACATCATAGGTATATGATTCAAGGGTGATGCTCCCATCCAACCACCCGCATTCGTTAATTTTGACAAAACTTTGACATCGCGTTTCAGAATTACAAATTGTGAATGTTGAAAACACATTACGTGTAAAGAAAAACAACACTGTGCTCGGTTTAACAATGTGTCATATACCTCTAGACTATCAGATTCCAGCTCAGTTTAACAATGCTTAAATACCTCTAGACTAGCAGATTCCATTAGGTTTCCCCTCTTTCATCATTTCTAAAACTAAATCAGATAGAATAAAACAACATTATGAGATCATGTTTGTTTACTTATGATTTTTTTTTTCTTTTCTTATAAACAAGCAAGAAAAACTTCCCATCTTCAAAACTCAGCAAGAAAATGACTTGGTGAAGACTGAGATTATTTCTGAGAGCATTAGAACACTTTCCACAAATGTCACATTGGGCGTTCAATCACCAAAGATAAATCCGAATGACAGGCCAGAAAATTGCATAACAGAAACGTTGGTGAGCATTGTTAAATTGTGGAATTGGTGATAAATTGGTGAAAATAGCGTGATCAACTTGACTGTGATCAACTTGACTGTGATCAACTTGACTGTGATCAACTTGACTGTGATCAACTTGACTGTGATCAACTTGACTGTGATCAACTTGACTGTGATCAACTTGACTGTGATCAACTCGACTGTGATCAACTCGACTGTGATCAACTTGACTGTGATCAACTTGACTGTGATCAACTTGACTGTGATCAACTTGACTGTGATCAACTTGACTGTGATCAACTTGACTGTGATCAACTTGACCGTGACCATTTGAGGAAAAAAAAACTGAGCCAAAATTAAGAAGAATTTGCTGGTGAAATAAATATGCAAAAAAAAAGAGGGCTTCAAACTAAAAATTAACGACAAAAGAAAATATACTGAGGGCAGCATGGCAATTACAATATTTATTTTTAATCAAGTTTTTAACGCATTCCGATTAAATATTGTATCTTGAACTTCCTGTCTTTTTAAATGATTTAAACTAATCTGTAAGTCTTGAGATATTACAAATTTATTCTGCATCAAATCTACAAACTGGTCAAATATGTATCAGCGCTTGCAGCGATAGAGTCCGAAACTGCAATTTCATTTAATAAAATGTACAGAGTTTTGTTATTGCACGATAGTATAACTATAACTCGTGCCACACAATTCCTAACGTTTATAAATTTTAATCTAATAACATTCTAGACACAACTCACAATAGTCATCGGTAAGCTACATATCCACTACACCCCCGTTTGTGTGATATTAAGCCAGTATTGAATCAGTAAGACTAACATCCCATGATGGTGTGTGTATGCATTACAACATGCATTGTAACCAAATCCAAAATGATCAAATTAACACATGCATCAACGGGCAATCATAAAAAAAGAAATGAGATAAAGGCTATAAAAAAACAACACACAATCAACTTTATTTAAGTATTAAAGTTATTACTATGTTCTTTATTATCTATAAATTCTGACACTATTTTTTTTTTTTACTAAAGTATGTACACACTTAAATGAAATGTCAAAAACACATTCATGATAATTAATCTCTTCTTCTTTTTTTTTCTCACTTCTCTCCACTGGCCTTAATACAGTAAAATGCAACACACACACATGCATACACACACATACACACACACTACGCACAGACAGGTGCTGCCAAATAAAACAAACAAAAAAAAAGGGATGGTGGGGTTGTAGCAACAAGTCCACAACAAATCTTAGCAGCAGTAGTAGATTCAGGCACCTCTAAGCACAAACGATGATGATGGTGGGTAGGCATAGTTGGAAGAGCCAACCGCACGGGGGCCAGTCTTTTTCTATTTGTTGCACGTACGTAGCAAAGTCCGTCACAAGAGGCAAGGAGCATGCGTATGGGTGGTGTTGGTGGTGGTAGTAGTAGTAGTAGTAGTAGTAGTAGCAGTATTAACAGTCAACAAGAGGGGGGTTTAAGTTGTTACTGTTGGAATAGAAATGAATAAGAAGGTAATGTTTTTTTAAAATGTATATAATATTTCAATCGGTTAAACGATAAAAAAATATACAGACTGCCAAAAAGAAATTCATAAAATAGTAATTGTAGCCCCCAAAAATAGTAATTTGGGACAAAAAATTATAGTAACAGAGCTGCCAACCCCATCTGATTGTGTACAATGGGACCTCAAAATGGGGGAGATTTCATAAAAATGAGTACAATCCTGAAATCGACGGAAACTAACCATTGTGAAAGTAAGAGGAAGGTATACTTACATAAAGTCACACCGCACAAACTCAATTGCAGCAACAATGATGTTCCCAAGACTATAATCAAACCCGTTCAGAATTCTACCTCCCAGCATAAAGATCATAATTGGTTAAAAAATATATGAATATCCACTTGGTCACCAAGGTTTCTCAACTCAAGGCTATTACAACTAAAGAAAACTGAAGTGACTCCATACACTGAAAATGGGTACAATCTTGGGGGAAATGCGTACAAGCGTACAATTGCTGAAAATGCGTACAATTCCGCATTTTTTGCGGTAGGTTGGCAGCTCTGTAGTAATCAGTCCAAAAATAAAGAGAAAGTTGCCTTTCCGTGTTCCGAGTTGAATATGTGTCCAAAGCAAACCCACAGGGGAAGATACAGTTGTGATATATATATTAATAATTGTTCCTTTAATACGATTATGTCACACAAACACAAAACACCATTCCATTTACCAATTTTTAAACAAAATTTCATAATTAACGAAATTTCGTAAGTGCGCAGGTCAAGTCGGCATCATGTAATGGCGGTCTCAATATCATAAAATTACAATAAAATCATAATGCTTGGCAACACTGAATATGAGTTAACAAAAAGATATTACAGAGAAATAAATTACTGCTTTTATATGTCAAAAATTGTCAAAATCGAACCTTTGAGACTTTCTGGACATATAAGCACAGTATATAAAATAATGTAGGCCAACTTTTGACTTGGGGAAACAGGAGTTGCAACAGGCAACCTAACAAAAAAAAATCTGCGAAAGCAAAAAACTGCCCATCAGAAATAAGGGACCTTTCAAGGGCAGCGGATACACACATCCCTTTTGACATTCTTCACCATCAGAATTCACTGACGCCACATCTTTTTCATTTGATCTTAAAATCATCCACTAACGAAAAAGGTTACAGTTAAAACCTTGATTGGTTGAAACATTGTCATGGAAGTTTTTTTACTAAAAGGTTGTTTTTGACAAATTTTAGAACAGGAGTTGAGAGACACTTTGGACTTTGGACACTTAAAGGTCGTATCAAGGCCAAGAAAAAGAGAACATGATGGGACAGCCATATGATAATGAATCTTGAATTTAGTTGCCCAAGGAAAGGCAAGAAAAAGAAGGAATAGTATTTCAGGGATAAGAAGCAAAGAGCATAAGAGCAAAATCTGTTTGCCTGGTCTGTGATCACCCAAAAGTTCTATCCAGACACAATCAGAGTGTTAATGCTGATTCGAAAACCCCAAAACTTTTACAAAGCGAAATAACTTTTTTACTAATATCTATTCTCATAGTTTATAAATACTTAGGAAAGTGACAAAAAGATGTCTTTCAAAATAAAATAAAATTTAAAAAACAAATCGAAGAACCAATTCGTTCCATTTCGATGAAACATCCCAGCCAGAGCCAGGGCATAACCAAGTAGTTTCAGCCAGAACAAGGAAAACAGAAAACAATGAAGTAAGGAAAAGTTTTATACCATCCCAGCTCGTAAAAAGGTTAAAAGTTCTTTCCCAATTGGTTGAGGAAGCCATTGCAATAATTTATGGATAATACCAACAAGGACAAGTAGCTTAACCGAAACATTATCCAATCCTTCAAACAAATGTATTAATACGCTACCTAGTCGATGCACACTTTAAAAATTGACTAGATGAAAAGCCATAATTTAAAATCACAACAATCCATAATGCACTAATGTTTGAAAATAATAATAATAACAAACACATATTTTCATATTAATATCGATAACCAAACAAAAGGTGTCAAGGCAATCCTACTTCTTAGTAGGAGGAGGGAGTTTCACCCCAAACCTCTTCATCATTTCGTCCCTGTTGGTAGCCGAAGCAGGTGAAGAGTTTGATCCTTTCACAGATGAAGAAGAAGAAGAGACAGAAGAGGAAGGAGGAGGACTAGTAGGTGAAGTAGCAAAGGATGGAGTAGAGGCACCAGCTCCTCCAACCGATGTGTCAAACTTGGAGGCCAGGCTGCTCAGCTTGCCACTTGGTTTAGTCGGGGTGGTCGCAGTAGTAGTTGTTGCAGCACTAGGGGATGGCTTTTGTGCTGCTGCTGGTGCTGGAGGCCAATCTTGACGTTTAGGGCCAGATCCGGGACTAGTCACTGCTTTGGGCGCACTGACGGGCATCTCACTTGAGGTGGTAGAAGTAGACGGGGTGGTTGTGGGTTTGAATTTACCGGATTGTGCAGTGATAAATGAAGACGGTTTCGGTGGTTCGGGAGTCTTTGTCGTGCTTGGTTTAGGAGCTGGTTCCGGTTTTGTTGTTGCTGTCGTCACTGGAGAGGATTTACTTAACGTTGAAGTGGGAGAAGAGGGAACAGAAGCAGGAGCAGTTACAGGAGCAGAGGTGGCAGATGTTGGAGGGTTTACCTTGGAAAAGGATTTTGGTATGGATGAAAAAGGTTTAGGCACAGTGGAGAGAGGCGCTGGAACAGCAGTTGTTGGTTTTGCTTGAGTTACAGTGGTTTTCTTTGGGATAGCACTCGTATCACTGGTATCCTTGCCTGAAGGTTTAGGAGCAACAGAAGGGGTAGAGGTCGGTTTTGCTTCAGGTGTTGTTGCAGCTTTCGATAGTTTTGGAGCAGTTGCAGGGGGTGGACCTAGAGATTCAAATTTTGATGTGTCAGGAGCAATATTGGTTGAAGCTTTCCCATCTTTGTTTGCAGGTTTTGGAACCGCTGAAGATGGTGGAGTTGGAGATTTCAATTTGGACTTTTCACCTGCAGCGTCTTTGATGGCAGGTTTTGGTGGTATCTGGGGATAGGTTTGACTTGAAGGTTTAGGAGGAATTGCTGGAGGGGATTGAGACTTTACCTTTTCCTCCACTTTTACTTCCTGTTCACAGGATACAGGAGCCACTGTTGGGGTCTCATTCACTGACTTAGCTGGTGGTGTGGCCTTAGTGCCTGGCTCGTTTGGTGGTGGAGCTTCTAATTTTGATTGACTCTCAAATTCTTGTTCCCCAGGTTTTGTTGCCTCATTTAAAGGCTGCTTTGGCAGTAGCTGGCCCTCAGAGACAGTTTCATTGGGAGGTAGGGCAACCACCTCTGGTTCATTGGATGGAGGGACATCTGCCTCTGTTTTCACATGTTGCGTGTCCTCAGTTACTTGTTCACTGGGTGGCAGGACATCACCAGTTAGTTTACAGGTTGGTGTGTTTTCTCCTTCAGCTTTGTCAGCAGATACAGCCTCCTCAGTCAATAAATCTAAGGGAGGTGGAGGCAGGAACTCATCACAATCCGTTTCAGCAGGCTGTGACTGTGAAATGGAATCATCTGGTGATGCCTGCTGAAGTGGGAGAATGCTGGATTTATCATCATTGGCTGTACTTCGCATTGGGTCCACTGCTTGTCCTGGTTGTGAGTCAGCCTCTCCAATAACACCGGCATCGACTAAAGACAGGTTCTCATCATGAGAAGGTGTATCACGAGAGTGAGAAATAGAAGATACGAGTGCAGGGTCAGTTTGAGAGGAGGCAGAAGAAGCAGCAGAGGGAGAAAGAGAGTCATGAACATCGACTTGACCGGTGGAGTAAACAAGAGATGCTGGATCGACTACAATTCCATCCTCGACAGAACCTGTTGCATTGGAATCACCGACTACTTTCTGCTGCTCTTCTTGACCAGTAGTCGAGGACAAATTCACATCTACGCCTTCCGACTGGTCACCACAATCGCCTTTTCCCACTTCAGCAGCGTCTGCGTCTGCTCGATAGTTAAGGTTAAGGTCAGGGCTTACCTTGGACGTATTGTCACCTTCCCCGACAATGTCAATTGGTGTACCAGTGTCATTAATTTTGGCATCCAGTCGTGCCTTGATGTTGTCAAATCTGTCGACGCCGAGGTAGTCGGCTTGGCCGTGTTCCCATTGTAGACGCCGCTGCCTGTCGTCTCTCTGGGCACCTTCAGACATTTTCATCTTGGCCAAATCTCCTATCAGACCTCCCTACACAAGACAAAAAAAATCAAGCATTCGTTATAAAAGATTTCATATTACAATGATGATGATTGTAATAAAAATATTATTAATAGTGATTATGATTATGATGATGATGACGATGATGATGATGATGAAGTTAATGATAATGATATGATGATGATAACAATACAGTTAATTTGATTATTCAAATCGAAATTGTATTTACTGTCAAAAAAAAAGATAAAGAAAGAGCACTGCGAGTAATAATTGTCAAACAGACATTACACTGTCAGATTATATTTCTTTTTAAAGATATGATTTTTTTTTTCTTATTGAAAATAAAAGAGTAAAAAAAAAAAATTAAAACATCCTAAAAATAAATCTTAAAAATAGTACAAACGGTATTCTTAATAAAATTTTGAGAGACCAATTGACTATCAAGTGAAAGAAATGAAGAATGTACATGTATTGAAAATGTTTTGTCAATATCATGTTCCTTGAATATCGTTTAATTTAAAATGTTTCTTATATATAAATGTTGTATTTGAAATGGACTTAGGATAGAAGTGAGACTACAGTAAAAAAAAAAAAAATTAAGAAGAAAAGAAAAGAAAACACACCCACACACAAAGTGAACTGATTATATATATATATATATATATATATATAAATAAAATATTTCCAGTATAATTATGATCAACTTCTACAATAATGTTTCGAATATTCGCTACTTTTATCAAAAAGTTGAGCACCACTATTTTGTGGTTTTTGTTTTATATATATATATATATATATATATATATATATATATATTATATATATATATATATATATATACTGACTACATTATGAATAGAATACGTAAAGGGGCTAAAACAAAAATTCAGAATCTAATTCTAGCAATACCATCAATTACTTTTTGATGATTTACCCTACCCTCTATAAAACTATGTAACTTGTAAAGCTGAACTGATCTAACATACTGACTGCATTAGAAATATGTAGAAAAAATAAGAAGAAAAACAAAAACAAACACACCAAAAAAAAAAAAAATAATAAATTTTAAAAATTTTAAAATCAAAAAACAGTTCATCCCCAACACCAAATGAATTGCTGATGAATCTAATTTAAGCAATCCCATCAAATACTTTTTTTTTTATCTAACCTACCCTCTAAAAGACTAGGCAACCTATACTATATGAAGCCAACAATGAACATTCTAAAGGTCTCTGTCTGGCTAGAGACCAGGGGCAACTATCTACGACTAGGGAGTGGAAGGTAGACGTTGGACTTTTGTTTAGTTTTGTTTATTCATGTATTTACATTTATTTTTATTCTTTTTTCTGTTTTGTTTTTTTCATTTTCTTTTTTTTTTTTTGTTCTGTTGTTTTGTTTTGTTTGTTTTTTTTGTTTTTTTGGGGTTTTTTTTTTTTTTTTTTGGGGGGGGGGGGGGTGGTGGGGGTGTGCAGATGAGCGCGCAAGTTGTAGCAACCATTAGTGCACAGAACATGCAAGTGATAACGAACTATTCTATAGGCTCGATTTTACATTGTTGTAATGAACAGTATTTTGTGTTGGAGTGGGAGTATTTCCATTACAACACTGAGTCCATACAAATTGGGCTATCAGACCTGATTATGAGTAAACGCTGGACTGGAATGCAACATATGTGAGATGGTTGGGAGTGGAGGTGGGGGGGGGGGGGGAGAGAGAGAGAAGGGTACTTTTAAATGACTACAATATATAAATATGCAAAACATTGAGAGAATAAAGATGATGCATACACCAGCCCAAAAATTGGTCAGCAAGAGCATTTTATAAACACGGGTACAAATACCCATCCACCTGTAAACAGAGATAGAGAGAGAAGGTGCAGGGAGAAAGAGACAGAGAGAAAGGGGGGGGGACAGGGAGAGAGAGACAGAGAGAGAGAGAGACAGAAAGAGAGAAAAAAAAGAGAGAGAGAGAGAGAGAGAGAGAGAGAGGGGGGGAGAGAGACAGAGAAAGAGAAACAGACAGAGAGAGAGAGAGAGGGGGGGGGGAGAGGAGAGAGAGGACAAAGAGAAAAGAGAGAGAGAGAAGAGAGAGAGAAAAGAGAAGAGAGAGAGAGAGAGAGGAGAGAGAGAGAGAGAGAGAGAGAGAGGACGCCCAAGTACAAATTTGTAGAAATTTTACAAATACGGAATCCATGTTTATATGTATTTTTTTTAAAAGAAGAAAAAAAAAGTATTATTACTAAATACTAGCACACAAATTAGCATCATAAAGTCTTCAAAGATGAGCCCCTACTTCATCTATCCTTTGGCTCTCATCAATCACAACACAGAAAACCAATTCCAATTTGAAAATGAAAATGGATAAGCTAAAGATATCCACACCAAAAACAAGCAAAAATACAAAAAATAAATAAATAAATTTTGGTACTATTCTGTTCAGTTTTTTGTTCGTTCGGGGCAGTTTGTGGTATTTTCTTTTGTTGTTTGTTTGTTTTGTTTTGCATTGTTATGTACTTTTTTTTTCTTTGGAGGGTGAGGGGGTGGTAGTATATAAAATTATATTTCTTCATTCCCAATCATGTTAATTAAATCAAATTATATATATATATTTCTTTTTTTTTTTTTTGCTTTTACTTAAAACTTTTGTTTTCAGGACCTGCTCCCTCCAAACGTGGTAACGGGTTGATGCAATGAAACGTAGATTAAGAGTTTGAGCGAAGTTGCAAACAAATGTATGAATTATACAAGTAAAAACATGGAGAGAAAAAAAGAAATAAATAAAGTTCATACCCACCTAAAACAAGAAATATGGTGAAGGAGGAAAACTCTGTGTGTGTGTGTGTGTGTGTGTGTGTGTGTGTGTGTGTGTGTGTGTGTGTGTGTGTGTGTGTGTGTGTGTGTAAGTGTATGTGTGTGTAGGTGTGTGAGATAACAGTTCAGAATGGCGTTTACATGGTATGAAATAAAATAGCTACACACACACACATATATATAGTATTTTCCTCCACCTGTTAAACCACATCAGTCACAACTGCTTCAACCAAATTTCTCATCATATCAAGAAAGCTCTTCTATTCTATACATCTTTAAAATGAAGACTCCTAATATTGAGCTAACCCACTCCTTACCAACTATAGGAAAATCGTCACATTCGTTACGATACAACCAGCATTTTTCTTATTCAAATTTCTCTTGTTCATCATGAAATTTAAAGAAAATGAACAGTGTGTTGTAAAGCATGTTTTGCTAAAAACAAAAACTATGTATCACAACAACTTTACTGCTCTTGTATTTGAGTGATAAAAAATCTATTTTTGTTTTAGTGGGGTGTGAAGTTTTGGGGAAAATCCTGAAAATGGCTGGTAAGGAGAGAGTTGAGCATGTAAATACATGGGATAAAAATAGAGCAAAAGACAGGAGGAATTGATCAAAAATCTCAGTCCTACCACTTCCCAGCTTCCAAAATGTATCACTTTTTAAAATACTTATTTACCTATTTTTCAATCTATTTTTTAAAAGATTACTTAGATTTTTGCAACTGCTTTTGAGAAAAATCTAACGGATAACCAAGAAACAAAAAAAAACAAACATACAAAATGACCATGAACAAAGGCAGGAACTTGCTGAAGTCATTTCTACTGCCCGATTATTTCTTTTTAACTCAATTTTTTTCACCGAGCATACGGGGCACCTATGTCAATTTGCATGTAACACAAAATGATGATGAAAAGAGTTTTTGATCATGGCAATATATATTGACGGAAATCAGACAAATGTTGGACAATTTACAGGTCTAATCTCTCTAATACTAGTCACCGAGCATACGGCACCTAAGCCTATGTCAATTTGCACGTTACACAAAAAGATGATGAAAAGAGTCTTTGATCATGGCAATATATATATTGACGGAAATCAGACAAATGTTGGACAATTTACAGGTCTAATCTCTCTAATACTAGATTTAAAGTTTAGTTGATAAACGATGGGTAAACAACATTGACAAAGCATTTATCCTTGGTCGGAGATGAAATGAAAGACAGGTCTGGCACAACATGCAACAAACAAACAAACATAAAAACTAGTCCGTATGATTTCGGGGTAATAAATACAAATTTCAAGAGAGAAAAAAAATTGATAACAACACAAATTGCATGATTTTTCACCCTTATTTTTCCATAGCATGTCACTTTAGAAAGCTTTAGAATTAATCCTGCTATATGTATATATAATATCCTGGCTCTATGAGGATTGCACAATGAATGCTTATTCACACTACATATCTACCATTTATGCACAAAATAAGTTCCCTCTTCCCCCCTCCCCTTCCTCCCTCTCTCTCCCTCTCTCTCTCTCTCTCTTACTTATAAAAGTAATAATGTTTTTATCAGTTTCCCTCGAAAAATGTTAGTCTAAAAGAGTGCGGATCTATTTTAAAAAAAAAAAATCTGAATTTTTTAAATCTTTAAAATATGTATGTATAAATGGCTTGTTTCAAATGAAATTTGATATTTTAACAGTAAAAGCGAAAGCACACATCTTCCTTGACAACGCACACAACATGGATTTATAGCTCTATATATATATAAACACATGAGAAAGACAAAGCATGAAGTTAATGAAGAGGGACAGCGTTAATTTGTTGACAATCAGAACTTTAAAAAATGCACACGAGAGAAACCCTTTAAAAAGTTACTAAATTATGCTTGAAATCAGACACACTCTTCCAAGTTTGGAGTCTGCCGATGTAGAAATTATTCAGGATTGAAAGAGGACCACAGGATTGAAAGAGGACCACACATCAAACACACATTAAAATGCCGAGTCAAACATTAGGCAGAGAAAAGCCCAAGCACTAGATCTAAACAAGAAGAAAATTATGAGCATTAACTCTTTCATCGCCATTGGCCGCACTGTGCGGCCAGAGCACAATCCGTTCTAATTGGCCAATGATCGCACAGTGAGGGCCGGTCTTGAAAGGCAAAAAATAATAAAGTAATCCAATCCTACTTTCTACAAAAAGTACTATAAATTGAACCAATGGTTTCATTTCTTTCATCAGAACATTCAATTGGCCCTAGGGGGGTATATTTTAATTGAGATTTTGCGCCTATTCGAATGTCGCTTTGTCTTAGCTTGTCATTCTCATACTGCCTCAATCAGGTGTCAGCCATTTTGTGACGGAAATGCGAATATAGCCTCAGCGCTGAAAGAGTTAATTTTATTAGGTTAGAAATGCAAGAAATGCAATGATAACAAAATATCACGTTCGTTTCTTTCTCATTACCTGATCTACATCCCCATCCTCCTCGCCTTTGTCAACCTCGACGTTTTCACTCTCATTACTTTTAATATCATTCAAACTCCCTCCCTCCTTCTCTTCGCTGTTCTCCTTTTCACGATGTTCAGCATCTTTATTATTATGACCTCCTGGGTTACTAACCGACTCGGATGATGTTGAAACGGTTAGCGGGTTGTTATTCTGAATTTCGTGCATCACGGGGTGAAAGTCGGGATCTAAATTACTCAAAGGTTCATCAGGATAATGCGTCTCCACAGTGTCATAGTCTCTGTACACCACAGGGATTTCCACCACTTTAGAAGGTTCCGAAACATTCGGACAAGATTGGTCATTACCGTCGTCGTTATTGTCGATCGAGGTTGAACGATCTTTATGGTTTTTTTCATCGCAGCTGTTTTCATCGTTTTTATCGTCTAGATTGGGAGGGGTGTAAGGGTAAACAATGGCATACGAGGTTGTCGGTTTACTTTGGCTGTAGCTATGCCCTAGACCATGTTTATCCTGATGGTGGTGGTTGTGGTTGTTACTGTGTTGGTGGTTGTGTTGGTGGTGGTGATGATGGGGATGATGCTGTTGTTGATCTCGATGTTGGTATACCATGCCATGCTCAGGGGATAAAGGGACT
>NC_088369.1:42893470-42903470 GCF_034508935.2 Berghia stephanieae
GACGACCTCCTCAGCAACTGGCCACTTTCCAGGCATTTACCAAAACAAATGCGGCTGTTAATACATCTTTTCTTTTTTCTTTTTAATCGAAATCAATTATGAAACAACAAAAAATTATTTCCAAAGCATCTTCAATATAAAAGATTTTTTTAATAATCGAATTAGCAGTTCCAGTAGATATCAATATATTTGGCATTTAATCGTACATTTGAGTACAGCACTTGATTCATCAAGCTTTGGATGCCAGAGCCAGATATAACATTTTCTCACTGTGTGATAGGCCAGTGTTCTATCTTGGTTTTTTGGGGGTTTTTTGGTAGGTATCTTTTTTTCTGTTGTTTTGTTTGGGTTTTTTTTTTTTTTTTTTTTAAATCATAATACAGAAAATGGGATAATATTCCAAGTTTCACATCCCTTTGAAGATGACAATGATGTCAAACAATGCCAACCTAACCTGCAAATACTGGCAACCACAGTAACACAGTTGATGTTTTACATTTATTGTATCTTTATTGTATTTATTTTATCTTATCTTATAAAAGAGACAAACATTTGTCGTAGCATCATACATTGATGCCACTCTTAAAAATCTTAATGGAGATTATACTATTACGGCCAACAATAATTAATAATTGCAAGTTCTTGTGAATAAAACAATCAAAATCAATAGCGTTTCTACTTGCAGTTGATTAAAAGCAGAGTAAATGTTGGTATGGAGAATATCATCAAAAAACCATGAAGCAGTTTGTGAAGAGAAGCACAATTAATTGTTCAAACGTATGCAATATGAGTATAACTTTTAAAAAGTCATTAGGAAGGTGTGACAAACAACGTTATATAAAACTTCTTAATTAAAACAAGCAAACAAAATCAAAGAGATATAGGTGTAATGGAATGGAATGGTGTTTTCATTGACATCATTCATGTAGGAAAAAAGCAACTAAACAAATCAAAGGAAATAATCATTGATTGAACGAGGGGATCATCCGATATGGGAAGGAGAGTCAGCAAGCATTTTATCAAAACTGTACATCAATCCCATTATCAATGAAAGAGTGAGAATGGAGAGGTTTCGGATGGGAATAATACAGACAATGGCCATTTCGGGTACAAACCCTTCATCAGCACAACAATATACAAATGAGCGTGGAAAACAAATAAAATAAAATGCAGAATAACTTGTCTGTACTAAATGGTGATTGAGTATAGATAATACATACAAGTTATTATATTTTATTTGTTTCAACGTTCATTTGTCTATTATTGTCCTGATAAAGGGTTTGTACCTGAAGCGTCCACTGTGTACTGTCCTCATCCAAAGCCTCTCCATTATCACTCTCTTTCGTTAGTATTTTCACGATCCCAGGTTTAAGGCAGCCCCCATTGCTCTCTACCCATCAATCCCACTGACATCCATTACGTATAGAGTAATCCAGAAATATTTTAAACAATATCAGAACTCGAAATCACAGGTTCACACCTGATGATGAATTCAATCTTTCTGTACTCTTCAAATATGGAACATTCAGTCATTCATTGTTTTTGTTGGTTTATAAGGGTTTTACGGCGCTTGCAACACATTTGGGTTATTTCAGCGCCAGGAGTCATTCATTGATATCGCTGGGAGGTGTGATACAATACAACTTGAACATTTGAAAACATCTCTATAGATATTCCGTAGCTGCAAACTCTTAGCTTTTTTCCTTATTTCTTTTTTATTTGGGAGGGGGGGGGGGGGGGGGGGGGGGTTTGCTGATCCATCAAATTGTCATATATTTCCATATCGAAATTTTATTTTCATTGCTAGGTTGAAACTGACAGCAAGATAAACAGGACAAGGAATGGGTGGTGGTGGGGAAGAGAGGGAGATGAGAGAGAGAGAGAGAGAGAGAGAGAGAGAGAGAGAGAGAGAGAGAGAGAGAGAGAGAGAGAGAGAGAGAGAGAGAGAGAGAGAGAGAGAGAGAGAGATATGGGGGGGAAGGGGGGAATTTCATATATCAAAACTAATTTAGAAAAAAAAATACATTATATATGAAAGTAACGCAGCACTATGGAAACAACACACCACAATAAACGACCTTGACCCTTTCCCTCATTGTTTACCTAGTTTATAACTTCAGACCTAACTGTTTATATCAAGATGACATTTAGAATGAATGAAGCCAGCGATTCATCAATCACTAACGTTCAGTTGATGTAAAGCTAAAATGTGACCCAATACCTCAATCTTGTACATATCAAGTTGGGGTGAACCAGCTAACACAAGGTGACTGAGTGGTTAAAGTAGTGCACTATGACCCGGAAAGTTCCAGGTTCTAGTTTTGCTTCAAACTCTTTTTCTGTTGGGTTTTTTTTCCCCTTGGACACGATTATTAACCCCCTATTTGCTCACTTTGGACAACACAGATGATAACTGTTGCCTTCAGACGTTTTGTTTGATGCATTCATCTATTCTTTCATGGAAAGCGCAGGCAACAACATCTAACAATGTTGCAATCTTTAATTTTACAGTCAATTTTTAGTATCTATAGATAGTATGCGCTTGGCTAAGAAGCTCACAGCATTGCCATCCGGTGATGAATGTCTATAGTCAGGTTAATACAGTTTAGTGAACATTACTCATAAAAGCGGATGGCAAAAAACAATCACAAAGACCTCAGTGACGTCAACTTCGAACTATCCATATCACCTCAACCTAATACCAATTTGAGGCTGCAGGCTCCATATATTGAATTCAGTTAGACTAAACCAAAGCCCAGCCTATAAAATATTAAAAAATTGTCTTGATAGCCGATAACTCAAAACTACAAAACAAGGATTCAATCCATTATTTTCGTACATATTTAAAACTTGGACTATTCTACTATCATTAATCGAATCCACCATATGAATGAAGGTTATGAATATAAGGACTATGGCGTTTGTCTTGTGACAGAATTCAATGGTCATGTTCAAATGTGACCCACATTCTCAAAGCAGTATAATGACCTAGGGGCTGAAAATTTGATTTATAAATACGAATATGAAACTTAGGGATAATCCATAGATATTTGTTATCAATAGAGAATATTTACATTTTCTTACGATGCAAAGACTTAAAAATTTGCATTTCCTATCAATTTTATTCTTAAGTCACTTTGCGAGGTTCAAATGATCCTGACATGACAACGTTTTGAGACGATGGATGACAAATGATAAGTGACTGGATGATGGTGATAATGATTGAGAAAAAAAATTCTGCCCCCCCCCCCCCCCCCCCCCCCCACAAGATTGTGCTCTTGATTACTATTCTAACCCTAAACCAAAGTAAATGTACTGTATGAAATGGAAATCCTGTTCCATGAACCAGATGAAGGAATACATGAAGCACCGTGGGTGAAGTGGCACCGAGTATGATCAATTTTGTGGAAATGTTTCACATAGATATTCATATTGATTTTTTTTTTTTTAATATTTTGGTTATATTTATGGATGAACTGAAACAAGGTTTTCTTGATTATTTGTACAAATCCTTGATGATTTGCTGGACACTAAAATTAGAATTGAATTGGAATTGACAATATAATTATCAAGAAGCAACTGTAGCCCAAAGACTAGTAAAGAGTACGTAGGGGGTTTAAATGGTTTATGAATAGTTAGGTATAATTAAAATAAATAAAAATATATTGAGAAGGGTTGTAAAATGGTTTAATGAAAAGTGTTAAACCAAAAGACTTTAGAAAGGGTCAGTTGTACTAAGAGAAAGAGATCAGTAATGTTTAAACTTTAAACGCAAATGGGCCTGTATTAAGCGATTGATTACTTTTGTTTTTTGTTTTGTTTGTTTGTATAAAACTCATCACATTATTTATATGATGGCTGTTGTTTCTTTTCATCATTATATAGTAGGTTTTGGATTTTTTTTTAAATTTCTATTTTGCTTTTAATCAGATATATATTTTTTTTGTCCGTTTAAACACATTACCAGTTTGTAGTTAATTTATAAAAAGGTAACTCAATATTATGGAAATACGACTCACACTAAATGCTTTTTTATTATTTTTTAAAATCTGGCATGATTCATTCAAATGAAAGAGTGCATCATTCAACAACTAATGGTGCATTGCTGGACAATACAATTTTCTTTTTTATTAAAGGTGATGAAAGGTAACTATCGAAATAGTACCTCACTCCTATTCTTACCCTATTCTAATTGTTAAAATTGTTTTTGCTAATGTGATGATTGTTAACAGATACCCAATTTACTGATACCAAAATACCCCTGATGAGTTCATTTTATTTTCACCAAATTGCAAAAGCGACAACCAAAAAATGTTAAGATTTGATTTTACATGTTAACAATTTAAAATGTCAGTAAGCTCATTATACTGGTCAATGCATTACAACTAACTAGTTACATTCATCAGTTCGTGATTTTATTACGTATTTTAAACCTTACGTGACTTAATAAACAATGAAAAAAATTTTAAAAACACTTCAAAACACCTTATATTGACAATGGATTAAAACTAAGACATTCCACTAAATATCAGTAAACATTTTGGAATCTACTTACTACAACAGAGCAAACTAGCATAATAATTAAGTCACACAATTAAAAATAAATCTATCAAAATTGTTTCATTCATAACTATCTGTAATCATCAAACAATAAGTATAGTGTGTTAGTAATCCAAACAAGCAAGAAAATGGCACAGTGCTAGAGATTTACAACATAGTGCAGCAGAGTTATTATTCAAAAGGAAAGGGGTTCAGACATTGGGGGGAGGGGAAAATGAAAAAGTAAGTAAATAAATAATTATGGACACAAAAAAAAAGAAAAGTAGAAAGGGAATATAATATAAGTAATCAATATTGAAAGAATGTGTTTGCTGCTCCTTTCAGTCCCAAGGATAATTATTAATACCTATGACCACAACACTACAGAAATTCTTTCTTCAATAGAACTATCTCGGAGTGGAATGGGCTGGATGAACTGGTCATCATGGCACCACACCTAAACCATTTCAAGGCCCGACTGACATGGGCCCACGCCCAATGAGGAGGCCGCTGAAATACAACCAGACCATTGGTTTCTTCAGCGCCAACCATACAGATACAGACCAAAACAATTATAACTATTGGTTTCGAGACGAGTAAATCGTGTGAGATCTGTTCACACTTGAAAACAATTATTACTCTTAATAGAACGTGTCATCCTCCTATTTGTCCATTATATCAAGGGTTATAAAATTAAACTGGTACCGGGACTTAGCATAAATAAGTATTCATAAAACTGGTTGCTCAATAGAATGTTGTTCGATAGCTCTTTAGAAACTCTTATTGTTTGTTGCCACTCGTATCTGGATTTAGATTCTCTTGAAGTGACAATGACACAATGACATCCTTGAAAATAGATTCGTAGGTTTCTTGAGGGATTTTTTTGTTTTCTTATTCTTGTGGTGGCAAACGTGATTCTATTCTTAACCTTATTATTACTGGGACCGAATGAATGCCAAACACTTTTCTCCACAAACCAAAAAAAAAAAAAAAAAAAAAAAAAAGAAAAAAGAGAAAAGAAAAAGAGAAAAAAAGAAAAATAAATAAAATTAATACCATAAAATTTTTAAAAATAAAAATATTTAAAATAATTTTTTTTAAATTTTAATAAATGACAAGGAAAAAATGAAATTTTAAAAAGATATGGTTAAGACAGGCAAATTACGAAAAATAATAGGGGTTATGTATAAAGGGCAAAATAGATCACAAGGCATTGTTACTACACTGGCAAGCAGTCTCAGGGTTAGGGATGTGCTGTGATATGATATAAAAAAAAGCTATGACAATCAAATCTTACTTGATCATTAATATTAGTTGTACTATGACCACTGATAGGCGTGGCCATGACGGACTGCAGAGGTGGACGAGTGGGAAGGTCAAAATAAAAAAAAAAAAACGGGAGGAGAGAACCATTTCATTAAATTAGTAACATTCATCAATCAATCAATCAATCAATCAACCACTGCCAAAAACATTGAATCATTGCATGCCTCGCAAACAGACGGCAACATTCATAATTAATATACGATTAGTGGTTTGTCAGCGTGCTTCAAGACATGACAAGTCAAGGCAATGATAAGAAAACCTGTATAAAGGTGACAGTAGGGTTGTATTACGTAATTTCTACTTAACATATGATAGTGGTGAATTGCGAGACTAGGATGACTTTTCATCTGTCCCTGTCATCGTCCACGGATATCGATGTCATTTTGACAAAGCAGTGATTGAGAATAAATAATTTAGAAAATTTTTTAAAAAAACATTTTAAAAATATTTAGGGAATTAAAAGTAATGTAGATGCCATACTAGGGAGAATTCACTCAAATTAAAGATCGCAAAAATCAAGACATAACATTACATAAGATTAGTCATTTCGTCATCATTCTTTTGAAATTAGTATGGCTTTGCCACAAATGCCATGGACAGGTAATGAATGCATCTAAGTGTACGAATCAGACATGTCGAGCTCATTGTAAAGACAACACCACTGAATTTTGTCATCTTAAAGTTAAAAAAAAAATAAATTAGGTCAATGAAACTGTCTGGTTTTTCATAGATCATTATCAAAAAGGGCAACGAGTAATTGATAATCATCTTTTAAACGCAATGGAAACTGAAATCAAGCTCCTTGGGCCTTGATGTTCTAAAGAACTATTTCCAGTTTATTTATCACAATTAGTGACGAGGAGAAGAAAAGGGAAGATACATGAGACAAGAGCAAATTAGATTTTAATTTATTTTTTTAAAAGAAAAAAACCAAAAAAAAAAAAGGAAGAAAACATAGGAAAAATATTATGCTCATTTCTTTTAATGTATGGAAAATGAAAAGAGAGAGAATTTTATAAGATAGAGAGAGAGAGAGAGAGAGAGAGAGAGAGAGAGAGAGAGAGAGAGAGAGAGAGAGAGAGAGAAAGAGAATGAGAAAGAGAAAGAGAAAGAGAGAGAGAGAGAGAGAGAGAGAGAGAGAGAGAGAGAGAGAGAGAGAGAGAGAGAGAAGAGAGAGAGAGAGAGAGAGAGGAGGAGAGAAGAGAAAGAGAAAGAGAAAGGGAGAGGGGGAGAGAGGGAGGAGAGAGAGAGAGAGAGTAGGAGGAGAGGGAGAGAGAGAGAGAGAGAGAGAGAGAGAGAGAGAGGGGGGGGTAAGGAGGAGAGGGGGAGAGAGAGAGAGAAAAAGAATAGTCGAGATGAAACTGTAGTTTTCAAAACTGTGGTTTCCAACTGTCTTCTTTTTCTTTCTAATATATTATGTCTTTCTTTCAAATAAAAAAAAAAATATGACAAACTCAATGGTGCATCTATCACAACGGGGAGCCCTGTGTGTTTTCTTCATAATATTCAATTTTCCAGCTTATCTACTTCTATCTACGTAAAATCCCAGAGAAGCAAACATGAGTTTGCTGAATGATAAGTGATTGACCCCTTACCTCACACTTTTGGCATAGTCCAAGTAGAAAAGAAGATGGTGGTGAGCATGGGTGAAATGGGAGAACAAAGACAACCAGAATTGTAAAAACAATGCATCACACAAAAAAATATTTTTTAAAGTTTTAAAAACAAATTTTAATCACAAACTTCCATGTTAACATGTATTGTCATTTGAAAATTTTCTTTGTGAAATGGGAGAACATAGCCAACCAGAATTGTAAATATAATGCATTACTCAAAAAATATTTTTTAATTAGACTTGTTTTTAAAACACGTTTTGACATTTGAAAATTTTCTTTGAAAAAAATAGCGCAAAAAATTAAGCATCCTTTTCTATTATTTTTTTTTTTCAATGTTTTTAAAAATGTTATTCGAGTAACTTCTCCATAACTGACAGGATTGTCACACAACCAATGATAAAACCAGTAAAAGTGAAAAGAATCGGGTAAAATATATATTATCATGATTATCATGATTTTATAGAATTTTTTCAAACCTGTACAAATGTTACTTTTTAAACTGATTCAGAAATCATTATGGGCATCAAGATTCGTTATTTGATCATAAACTAAATGGATTTCAAATTTTCAGGGAATGAACTCCTAGTCTTTCATGGCTTATCAAATTTGGACGGAAAATATTGCCAATAATATCTATCAGTATAGCAGGCCTGAATTGTTAAGTCTCCCGAAGGGCTGACGACCAAAATGGTTTTTGATGATCTGATAGGTTAAGTCAAACACTTAAGATATAAAAAAAAAAATTTTAAAATCATGACCACGCATTTTTAATGACAAACGTACAAAAACTTTTCAAGTACAAGCCATCCATAATATCATTATCATGATTGTCATCTCAAACCAGTCTTTGAGAAGAAAGACACAGTTAGTTCATGAGGTACTTTCACACAGTGCTGCTGCAATTATTTTGAGCAGGAGACCATTGGGGTGATCCCCCAAACACATATATTATTATTATTATTATTATTATTATTATTATTATTATTATTATTATTATTATTATTATTATTATTATTATTATTATTATTATTATTATTATTATTATTATTATTATTGTTGTCGAGGCACATCATTTTTCAAACCATGCTCAAAGTATAGCCTTGATTTCAATCTCTTTGTCCACAGTTTTAAACAGAGTTCAATTCATTAACCAGATGACTAAAACTTAAAATTTCGTTTTTCTTAGCTACAGAAGTATCATTGAGCTCAAAGAGTGCAAAATGATCTTAATTGTTTTAAAATTTTTAAAAACAGCTATACCACACGTCTTTGATGCAAATATATTCAATTTCACTTTTCAAAGCTGATGCGATGATAAACAGCCACAGAGCTGTTAAGGTTAACTCTTCATTATTAAAAATCATTTTAACTCAACAAGCATAAAGAACAATTAACAAACAAACCAAAAAAAAACAAAAAAAGATTTCAAAACAAGTTAAATTATTGTCAAATCTCACACAAAGGATGGAGCACAAAATTATCTTATCCAAGGATTATCCGAGGATTGACAAACAGAAAGGGTTGGAGACTCACCAAGTGTGGATCCAGGCATAGGTGGACAGAGTCCATGAAAATGTCCCACCAAATCTGCAAGAACTGTTGGTTGTGACCCGTCTCGGGTAGCGGGGTGACTGTCCTTTTGTCCATGTTGTAAGGGTGGTGCCATGGTTTGACTGCTCCGATGAAATGTACAATCTTGATTTGGTCTTTGAACCTTTAGATTTAAGAAATATATATATATATATATATATTATATATATATATATATATATATTATATATATATATATATATATATATATATAAAAATACAAACATGACATATATTATATGTTCCATAATGAGTGACATTAATTTATCTAATCATTTTTCTTTTTTAAATATTTCTAATACAAACACTACATCAAATGAAAATTAATTTCATACAATAAAAAATGATAATAATAAAGGGAACAGACAGGGTTGCATTCTTATATCAATTTCAAGTGAAAATTGAAATAGTCCAGACGTCAGCGTAGTGCAATACTGAAATTGAACCAGAGTGAGGTAACTTATCACAAATTACAATTGGTAGCCCTATGTGTCAATCAGTAGCCTTCGAAAACTCATAGCCTGACACAGACCAAAAAATTATGTCACACACAGTACAGTTATACTCAATATTAAAACCAATAAGATAATTACCTTACGTGAGGACTACAAAGAACACCTCATTTTTTACTCTTTTAAGAATTGTTGCGTTGCCTTGTGATGTAGCATTTAGGGAAGTCTCAGGCTAGACGAAAGAAGGCAACAGTCAGTACCTTTAGTTACAAAGCCAGAGATTACATGCCTGTAATCAAGTTTATCTTTAACGTCTGATGTGAGAGCCCTGATATCTATTTGGCCTTTACGGACACAAGTTCCTGCTCTGAGCACTGGTATGTGATATAAAAAAAAAAAAGAAGAAAAAAAAAAGAAAGAAAATTGGGACTCACTGTTTAAATGCTGGTAGATAACTGTAAAATGCCTGAGAGACAA
>NC_088369.1:42905970-42923470 GCF_034508935.2 Berghia stephanieae
CAAAGAAAATCGGTACTTTTTATTCTTCATGCTGGCGAGAACTTTTCAATATGTAATGTGATCAGAATGTATAAAAGTCAAAACATGATCATATTTATAATGTTTTTCTCCTCTGGATACACTTTTATGCTCGTCAGAGAAATATTTCTTAAGGACGCGTACTATGCGTCATTATGAGGGAAGTGATGTCATGACTGTTGAAGCGTATTGATGTGAAATACACAGAGAAGAATGCATGTGATCCAACTCCCATACATTCTACTATTTTAATGTATTTAAAACAAATCGGCTGATTTCAGAAAATCTGAAAATTTACAGGTCTCAATACAAGCAGAAATGGCAGACTTACCAAGGTGTCAGCATCCATGAACACACATTTCTTATACTGTGTCTGTCGCCAGCAGTGTAATTTGGTGAAGGTAACACTAAGATCAGGACGACCCAGAAGGTTGAGATTACACGTGTCTGCGCTGTCCAGGACATTGACCACAACCACTTCATCGAATAATGCACTAAGTTGTTCTCTTTGAAGAAATAAAAGGTAACGCATGAGAAACAAAAACGAGAAATTTGTACCAATGGCCATAAAACAAACCCTTTAATGGCCTGACTGAATTGCTCTACACACTAGAGCTTTTATATAGCACAATATCCACTAAATGTGCTCAAAGCAATATGTAACATGTAAAACGAGACATAACGCTTGTTAGGCGATAATACAATTTATTTCCAACAGAGACAACGCTGTTGACGGCCAGGTACTCATTTTACACCTGAGTACGGTGAGAGAATGTGAGTCTTTTCCAAGGACGTTCTGATCTGAAAGCGAGTGTCATACCACTAGACCACATAGCCGCACAAACTCTTAATTTCCTCTAAACTCTTAATTTCCAACCCTATTTCTCAGACTATAACTGCAGATCAAATTATTTTCCCTTTAGAGAACAGGAAAGAATCAGGCATCTGAGAAAGTCTTGCTACGCATTGATTTTACCACTCTCTGAATGAAAATGATAAATTAAAGCCAAAACAGTGCTCATAATATATAATTAAATCAACATAAATTGAGTTGACACTGAAAAATTTTCAAAAAATAAATTGGTTTAAACAATGAATAATAATTTATAATAATAATTGAGCTTTTATACAGCGCAATATCCACTAAACGTGCTCAAAACGCTTTACAAGGGGTCCCTAGCCAACAGCAAAATTTAACATGTAGGACGGGACATGACGCCGGTTTGGCGATATTACAATTTTTTCGGACAGAGACAACGCTGTTAACGGCCAGGTACTCATTTTTCACCTGAGTATGGCGAGGGAATGTGAGTAAAGAGCCTTCTCCGAGGACTCAACTATGCCCCGAGCGAGGCTCAAACCCAGGACCTTCCGATCCGAAAGCGAGCATCATACCACTAGACCACATAGCCGCACAATGCAAATGACATGCCTATATAATAATCTATACCTCATGGAATGTGTGACACCGTCTGTAATCATCACAACCAACTTCCTTGTGGTTCCAACACGTCGAAGGGAATTGCCAAGGACCAAACATCCCAATGTGTAAGTGTCATTTGTAGCCAATGTCACAAAGGCTTCCTCTTGTTCTGAAAATCAAAACCAGAGTTATAAGTAAGTCTTTCTTTGTTTTTATATACAGTTGAAGCCCTAGTAAGTAAATTGCTGTTTAATCAGAACAGTCAGTTAATTGGAGTGATCTGTTTACAATTGACAAGAAGATGGTTTACATGTATTATGAGATTGATAATCTTATTGTAGAAACAAATTTGTTTTGTCCAATCACATCGAAAACAACATGTGTAGAACGTGGGTTATGTTTCAACCTTCTGGCTAAAGAGGTGGGAGTACTTTCATTGAATCAATACCAGTTAGTGGTTCTTCTCATTATTTTGAATACAATCAATTTCTTAAAATATATTTGAACCATTTTCCATTCTCAACATTGGGGAAAGAATTCTATGATAGCGAAATATATAAGATATTAAATGCATGAAAAATTCCCCATGCCCAAATAAAAAGCTATGTGGGGTTCTCTTTCGAAGATAAAAAATGTATTGCCTAATAAGACATTAGAAATTGAGTTCAAATGTTATTCAACACCTGAATCATAAATTTTGAGTTGATTGACTTATCATGTTCATTGAACGAGCACCATTCAATATGGATTGTTATGCTTGTTATGATATACACAGAGAATAAAAGCTCATCATTATGATTACATTCATTATCATGATCATCATCATCAACTCTTTCATTTTCCATTTTTATGAGGAAATTGAAATCACCATCTGTCATTATTGCAATTATGTGTTTTCATTCATTCATTACCATTATTAATATTATTATTAGTAGTAGTAGTAGTTCTAGTAGTAATAGTAGTAGTAGTAGTAGTAGTAGTAGTAGTAGTAGTAGTAGTAGTAGTAGTAGTAGTAGTAGTAGTAATAGTAGTAGTAGTAGTAGTAGTAGTAGTAGTAGTAGTAGTAGTAGTCATTATTATTGTCATTATCATTATTATTATTATCATCATCATCATCATGACCTTATCAAGCTAATTTTAACTAGAACAACTTTTTTATGACAGGGACAGCAATAAAAGTGTACACTAAACCTTACCTTAACTTTAGCGTTAAATCGTTCTAAGTCTAAGTCAAGAAAATGTGTAGAGAATGTTGAATGCTGCAAAAGGCAAAAGGCTACATGATATACCATTAATATTACAAAGATCAAGAACGATCACTAATTAAAATTAAAATATTAAAATGTTCATGGATGGCCAGGGCCATGGTGGGTCAGTCGGAGTTCAGTCAGGCCATCAAAACTATCTACGACTACGACCCAGTGGTCAGTGAGATAGTGATAAAGATTGTAGGTAGACAACGTTGAGACAGATGTGTTGTTCATTGTTATAGTCTAGCGCATAATCACCAGCCTTGGCAGGTATTGAATGAGACACCTACCTGAGCATTAGAAGCGGCATGAGGATGTTCATATTCATATGATGATAAGACTAGAGGCTAAGCATACCTGGATACCTCTGTATAGAGCTTTTAGACTTGGTGTAGTCTCCTTCGCTCCTCCTCATCTATTAATGATTGGACCAATTTTTATAATTGAACTTGTTTCCTAGGGTGTTGCTTATCTCCAACTCTGCTTTGAATTTATTCAAATTTTTTGCTGATACTGTGGTTTCTTGTAGTTTATTCCAGTTATTTACAATTCTAGATGAAAAAAAGTTCTTTCATTTGTTTTAAAACGTTCTTTTTTCAGTTTCTTGCTGTTTCCTCGTGTCTGAATGTTCTTGTTTGGTTTAAGGAATCCTGCCTCTACCCTGTCTATTCCCTTTACTATTTTATATGTTTGGATCATATCTCCCCTTCTTCTCCTGTAATCTAAGGTCGGGAGATTTAATTCTTTCAATCTCTCACAGTATGTTTTGTCTTTCAGGTGTGTGATAAGTTTTGTTGCTCTCCTTTGCACTCTTTCCAAACAGTCTTTGTCTCGACTAGAGGCTAAGCAAGACTAAAACATTATCACTTGTGACTTGTGGTGGAAGTGGAAGTGGAAGACAGACATGATATGCAAGGAATTCTACTCCTTGCAGGTCTGTCTAAGAAAACGAACATTGCGTTGAAGTATGAAATGCACATGTATCTAACTTGTAAGGGACACTTGCAATACAATTCTACCAATTTTAACATGTCATCTTCTTTGTAACATAGCAAATAATGTAAATGCATTACCTCTGTTCTCCCCCATTCTTGAACTCCGTTGGAATCACCGACTCAGAGAGAACGAAAGAGATAAGAAAATAAATCTGACAGTGAAGGTCGTCTTCCAGTCATTGGTTGGTTACCCTACCTTTTCCACGTACATAGCTCCACCTACTGACATGAAATTAAATATTCGATCTTGAGTCTCATGAACAGACTTTAACAGAGTGCGTTAACAGAGACTAAGTATGCATTGCATTTTAGTCATTAACCGTTAACCTCAATTCATGACAATTCTTATTATTTAGTTTACATAAATGAAGGTTCTATATCCACTTGTATTCGCTCTCAATTATTTTAATATTTAAAAAATTCACAACAGTAATATGCGAAATGATAAAATGAAGCTTTTCCATAAATGGAAGTGAACAAAAGGTCCCAAAAGGTCATTTACCGGGTCATGGTCGTTTTGACGGTCAAGGTCAGTAAGATACCTCGTGTCTTTTTTTCTTCGATATTATTCATAGCATACACGTCGTATGATCTTTCATTTTTTTCTTTTTTCTTTTTTTTTTTTAACCGGCGACATCATTTCCATGTTTCGATTAATCAATGTAAATAATCCACTATTCTACTACTGACTCATACAACCTATGAACCTTTATGGGTTATCTTCATTTATTTATTTTTTTAAGTTTCGGTTAGATTTATCTAGAATGTAAAATGTAAATAAACTACTGTACTTTAATAATAAGTAACATGGAAAATTGAAGTAGCATGCCATAAATAAATCAGTTTTACAGATTGGTTCGCCTCACACCGACGTGTACCTATATGCAGGTCTGGCATCTGAACCCACTTTTGGGCCTAGTTTAACATTGTTATAATGGACAATATTTTGGGTCATTTCTTGAGATTTCCATTACAACAATGAATTGGGTTATCAGACCTGCAAATAATCACACGTCGCCTCACACCTTTCCATGTGTACAATTTTATTGAAAAATATAAATCCCTCTTTAAGTCAGATCTTTATGGCAGCGCAATAAATTTATGACCCTTCAGTCCTTCATTGCCGTACCATTATATAAGATTATAGTGGCCTGAGTCTTGTAGTAATATGGATATGATCATGATGTGTCGTGCACTAAGCACAACATATAACTATAATATGTGACCCGCCGCCTCAAAACGGTACTAAGTCGGGATGATCAAAGAGCTGAGAATAGAATCTGTGACCAAAAAACATCAGACTTGGGTTGAGTCCATGTATGGATTATTGAAGAATAAATATAGAATTTTAAAGTGCTGAAAACCGACATTTCGCTTTCTTGACCAGTTAAGCTTAAAATTGACCTTTCACCATCTGGTTTATCCCGACATAATACCGTTTTGAGACGATGGGTCATATATTACAAATGCACGAATACAGGGTCGTAGGACAGAAAAATAATTTCTCATTTGTATTATACTATTCGATTGTTGAAAAATGTAGCCTACTCCTATTCTGGAGCAGCCTATGATATATAATGAATTCATGTACCTATTCAATATTTTGGAACAACGATAGGATGTGCCGAAAATTGTTAAATTTACAATGAATGTTGCTTTTACAACTTCGAAAAATGTCATCGATGTATTAAAGCTACAAAGAGCGTTTAAATGATTTTTAGATCATTTTATTTTATTCAATTGAGCTTTCATAGATAGTTCTTAGTTGACGTCACTCAGGTCTTTGTTATTGTTTTTTGCCATCCGCGTTTATGATAACTTCTCATTAAACTGTATTAACCAAAATATAAACTTTCATGGATACACACCGTTTTGTGTGTTGGTCCGTTATACTTCCGAATGGCAATGTTATGAGCTTCTATAGATAGTATGCAGATGACGTCACTCAGGCCTTTGTTATTGTTTTTGCCATCCGCGTTTGTGAGTTGTTCTCACTAAACTGTATTAACCAGACTATAAAAGTTCATGGTTACACAGAGTTTGTGTGTTGGTCCGTTATACTTCCGGATGGCAATGTTGTGAACTCCTTGGTCAAGCGCATTCTATCTATATAGTGCAATATCCACTAACGTATTCAAAGCGCTTTACAATGTGTTCCTGGCCAACAGCAACACTTAACACGTAGGACGTGACATGACGCCTGTTAGGCGATATTACAATTTTTTTTTCCGACATAGAAAAGGCTGTTGACGGCCAGGTACTCATTTTACACATGAGTACGGTGAGAGAATGTGAGTAAAGAGCCTTTTCCAAGGACTCAACTATGCGCCGAGTGAGCAAGGCTCGAACCCATGTCCTTCCGGTCCGAAAGCGAGTGTCATACCACTAGACCACATAGCCGCACATATTATTAGGTCTTAAACGATTCGATGCCATATGATCCCCCTCGTGGATCTTTACCTTGCAGTTGGTGAGGGGGCTTGAGGCACACGGGAGGGCAAAGGTGTAAATCCCGGTCGACCGTCACGAGACCATCCCGGGTATCGAGCCAACGAGCCACATGAGCTGCTCGCCCGGTGTGTGACTAAATTTGATCCAAACCCGGTGCCCGAATAGCAGCCCTATCCCGGGCGCCACACTATTGTCCTTATGTCGAGTCCCAACCAGTCCCGTCAATGGCGAAGCGGTCTGCCGCCTAGCCAAATAATACCGCGTTCGTGTCGCCCGGGTCGTCGGCACGTCCGAGAAAAAAGCAAACGTCCCATGCATCAATCGATTCGCGGCCTGCCGATTGGAAAATGCGACGGCGGGGATGGCGAACTGACGCGTATATTGTCCCTGAACGTCGAGAGCCAGAGTATGGCAAAAAATGAGCTTTTATCAAAGCTATTGGCCGTTCATTGCGTTGATATCCTCCTTTTACAGGAGACCCACCTTTATTCAGGCGCGCAATCTTCCCGATTCCAGATCCCAGGCTATACGGTGGTCCAACGCGAGGACACTTCGAGGCTCAAAGGAGGGGTTAGCGTTTACGCTAAAGAGCCATCGAAGGTAAGGGTCATTGAGAGCGTAACGGACAGCAACGGGGTGAACCGAATTTCCGTGGAAGTAGGTGGACTGTGTTTGCATAATATTTACAAACCACCTAGAGCGACTTGGACTACACCACCGGTACCGGTGGTCAGCCATCCTTCCATCTGTCTGGGAGACTTTAATAGCCACCATCACGAATGGGGCTACCGAGACTGCAACGAGGCAGGAAGACAACTCCGCTCATGGATGGACTGTAATGATCTACACCTAGTGTACGATCCTACAGCCAAGGGTACCTTCCGGGGTACCCGCCATAAGAAGGAGTACACTCCAGACCTCACCCTCGTAACGAAAAGCGCGAACGGTGAACCGCTGCAGGTGAAGCGGACAGTCCTCGGGGACTTTCCGCATAGCCAGCACAGGCCGGTTCTTGTCACAGCTGGGGTGACAATACCGAGGGTGCAGTCTCTCCCACTTTGCAGATGGAATTTCAGGAAGGCCGACTGGGAGGAATTCAGTTCCTATATCGAGCAGGTCTGCCCTGCCATTCCTCCCAAGTCCAAGAATATAACCAGATTTAGTAGGCTACTGGTCAAGAGCGCTCAACGCTCTATTCCACGGGGCAAGCGGAAATTCTACACCCCTTGCTGGACAGCAGAGTCGGAAGAGCTGTACCGAGAGTACCAGCAGACCCAGTCCCAGGACACAGCCGATAGACTACTTCAGTCTCTGGCAGAGGGAAGGAAGCAACGGTGGCAGGAGACCGTGGAAAGTCTCGACTTTACACACTCCAGCCGCCACGCTTGGCGTTTGATAAAGAAATTGGACCCAGATCGGAATTTCGCGAAGGCTGCACCGGAATGCGAGGCAGACACAATTGCCAAGAATATTAAGAACCGTAGTAAGCGGGTCCCTAATCAGGCTTTTGAGCGCGGTGTCCGCAAGGCGTACCGAACGATTTTGGACTCGCTACCTGCGGAGGAGTCGGACTGGACGGCCCCGTTCAGCCCCGAGAAGTGGGTGCAGCCATTAGCGAAGTAAAGAACGGCAAAGCAGCAGGGATAGATGGTGTATATCCCGATATGGTGACGCATCTGGGCCCCAAGGCACGGGCCTGGCTAGCAGAGGCAATGTCTGACGTCCTTGCAAAAGGAAAGCTTCCACAAGTGTGGAAGCACGCGAAGATAGTTGCCATCCTGAAGCCAGGGAAGCCGGCGAAGGAGGCAGACAGTTACAGACCCATATCGCTGCTGAGCTGTCTTTACAAATTGTTGGAGCGTGTTCTATTAAACCGATGGGGGCCGGTCCTAGACGCTGCCCTGCCACCAGAGCAGGCAGGCTTCAGGGAAGGGAGGTGCACCACGGAGCAGGTCATTGCCCTTACAGAGCATATTGAGCACGGGTTCGAGAGAAAACAGCAAACAGGTGCTGTGTTTATAGACCTATCAGCGGCGTACGATACGGTCTGGTGCGATGGGTTAATGCTCAAACTTGCAAAAATCATAAGGTGCAAAAAGACCTTGAAGTTGTTCTCTTCGATCTTAGGGGAAAGGCAATTCCACGTCGCGCTGGGAGACGTCACGAGCAAAGTAAGGAAATTGAAGAATGGGGTCCCTCAGGGGTCGGTACTTGCGCCAATGTTGTTTAACGTTTACATTAGCGATATGCCGAACACTTCCTCCCTGAGGCTGGGATACGCAGACGACTGGGCACTCGTTACTCAGAGAAAAGTGTGGACCCGTCTCGAGAGCGTACTCAGCGAGGACGTCACCAGACTCAAATCCTACTTTGACAAGTGGTACCTGAAGATGAACACTTCAAAAACCGTGGCCACTGCATTTCACTTATGCAGTGGTTGGCACACCCGTAAACTGAATGTCCTAGTCGGGGACCAGCCACTCCCATATGAGCCGCGTCCAAAATATTTAGGGGTGACGTTGGATCGCAGCCTTACCTATCGGGTTCATCTCGAAGGGGTTGCCCGGAAGATAGAGAAGCGGAATAGTCTTCTGAGGAAGCTGGCGGGATCGACTTGGGGCGCTAGCCAAGCGCTCCTGAGAACATCCGCCCTGGCACTATGCTATTCCACCGCGGAGTATTGCGCTCCAGTGTGGGGTAGAAGCAGAAACGTTGAGAAGGTGGATGTAAAACTTCGCAAGTCGATGCACATAGTGTCGGGAACGCTAGCAACAACCCCTAGAGAATGGGGCCCGGTAATGGCAGCGATCCAGCCCCCCGATGTCCGGAGGGAGACCATTACGGGAAACTGGCTGAGTAAGATCAAAGAGAGAGGGAATGGGGATACCCCTCTCATGCGCATAATGAACGGTGCCCCCGTTTCGAGCCGAAATAAGTCCCGGCAACCCTTGTACGCAGAATCCCTGACTACGGACAGAGCTGCACATACGAGATGGAAGTCGGTTTGGACGAATTCAATCCCTCGTGGGGGCGGGGACCTACACTCCTCTAAGCTTGGTGAGAAGTTGCCAGGCTTTGATACCAGTAAGAGGAGACACTGGGTAGCTGCGAATCGGCTTCGGTCGAGGAGCTGCCTAACGGCCGGTGCGTTACATCAGTGGGGTCTAACTTCCTGTCCTTTATGTCCACGCTGTGGACAAGAACCCGAAACGGCAGAGCATCTAGTCGAAAGGTGTGTTGTGACGATGCTACCAGGCGGGTTCGCGACGGTGCACGAATGCGGACCGGACTTTGCTGATTGGGTCGATCGTCATAACATAATAGTGTGAACCATAAGAAGCTGCTGCCATATGATACGGAAGTAGAAAATTGGTTGAACCGTCGCCATCGTTAACTTATAGATAGTATGCGCTTGGCTCAGAAGTTCACAACATTGCCATCCGGAAGTATAACGGACCAATACACAAAACTATGTGTATCCATGAACGTTTATAGTCAGGTTAATACAGTTCAGTGAGAATTACTCATAAACGCGGATGGCAAAAAAAAACAATAACAAAGACCTGAGTTACGTCATCTTCGAACTATCTATAGATAGTATGCAGATGACGTCACTGAGGCCTTTGTTATTGTTTTTGCCATCCGCGTTTGTGAGTTGTTTTCACTAAACTGTATTAACCAGACTATAAAAGTTCATGGTTACACAGAGTGTGTGTGTTGGTCCGTTATACTTCCGGATGGCAATGTTGTGAACTCCTTGGCCAAGCGCATTCTATCTATAGCCTGATACGGTGGCCTTCGTAAAGTTATGGCCTGATACCATAGCCATCGTTATGTTATAGCCTGATACTGAAATCCAAAAGGACTGGCAGTTTGACGTCATTAGTTGGTTTTTGCACCGCTTAGTGAGTTGTCGTTAGTAGAGCTCATGGAAACAAGTGGTCCCATTGGTTGACCTATTGAATACAACTCACGATTTGTTTTCTTTTGTGGCAAAAGACTGGCATTTTGACGTCATTTTTTGGTCAGTATCAGCGTAGCCATCGTTATGTTATAGCCTGATACTGAAATCCAAAAGGACTGGCAGTTTGACGTCATTATTTGGTTTTTGCACCGCTTAGTGAGTTGTCGTAAGTAGAGCTCATGGAAACAAGCTATTTCATTGGTTGAACTATTGAATACAACTCACGATTTGTTTTCTTTTGTGGCAAAAGACTGGCATTTTGACGTCAATTTTTGGTCAGTATCAGGCCATAACTTTACGAAGGCCACGCTGATACTGACCAAAAGATGACGTCAAAATGCCAGTCTTTTGCTACAAAAGAAAACAAATCGTGAGTTGAATTCAATAGTTCAACCAATGAAATGACTTGTTTCCATGAGCTCTACTAACGACAACTCACTAATGACGTCAAACTGCCAGTCCTTTTGGATTTCAGTATCAGGTTATATCATAACGATGGCTACGCTGATACTGACCAAAAAATGACGTCAAAATGCCAGTCTTTGGCCACAAAAGAAAACAAATCGTGAGTTTAATTCACTAGTTCAACCAATGAAATGACTTGTTTCCATGAGCTCTACTAACGACAACTCACTAGGCGGTGCAAAAACCAAATAATGACGTCAAAATGCCAGTCTTTTTTTATTTCAGTGTCTATTCTGTCTATTATGTCGCGTGATTTAGCTTTTGATAATATGTGACCTCTCGCCTCAAAACCGTATTATGTCGGAATGATTAAGATGCTAAAAATTGAGTTTATTTCTAGAAATATCAGTGTTGCAATAAGTTTGTATGCCTTTTTGAAGAGAATGAATATCGTATTTTAGAACGATAAATAGAAATAATTCAAATTTACCAGTTCAGCTTTAATATGGCTTTTTAGCATCTGGTTCATCCCGTTATAATACCGTTTTGATGGGTCACATATATTTTCTATTTATGGACACGAGGCTTCAGTTTAGTTTATGTTTATTGAGAAGAAAAAAATAGTTCCTTATCTTGCAAAAATACTATATCATTTCATATCTATGATCTTGATTGCAGAGCGTCTCTCTTGTGGCCAGCCGAAATTGCCGTAACAGTCGTGTCGTGGGTTCGAATCCTCATCGCCGCAAAGTTTTTATTCGCTATAGTCTTCTGGCACTTTATTAGTCCTTCAGAGCCATTCGACCCATGGAACCGGAGTTTATCCCGGGTGTCTATAGCGTGAAACGGTCAAAAGTAATTGCTTGATATCCTTTGGATAGGACGCTAGTCTATCGCAAAGTACTTTCCGCCAAATCTAACAGACTTACTTACCCATTCACTGTTGGGTAAACAGGGGGATCAGAAAAGGAAAAAACAATCTTGACTGCACCCGGAATCGATCTCGGTCCCTTTGCGCGTGAAGCGAGTGCTCTACCAACTAAGCTATCGGCACTTTTCTAGTCACTTCATTTATTTCTTGTCATGTATTAGACTGTAGACTCTAGCGTTGAAGTCATCACTTTTCTGTATCTGTTTCACCCCGACACAATAAATAGCAGGGCCCGATTGAAGAGATCAGTGGCATTTTCAGTAATACATTCTCGTGTCTGTACTCAGTTCACCCCAGCACAATTCCAGTCTGAGGCGGTATTGATGCTGATATGCCTTTTATCTAAAAAGAAATAACAAAACAAACAAAACAAAACCAAACCAAAAACAACAACCTCACAACATCCGCCAACCGGATAGAACGTAACAAAACACACAACTATAATGTGTAGCCATAACCTTTTTATAGATAGTATGCAGATGACGTCAGTCAGGCTTTTGTTATTGTTTTTGCCATCCGCGTTTGTGAGTTGTTCTCACTAAACTGTATTAACCAGACTATAAAAGTTCATGGTTACACAGAGTTTGTGTGTTGGTCCGTTATACTTCCGGATGGCAATGATGTGAAGTCCTTGGCCAAGCGCATTCTATCTATAGTCTGATTGACAGATTGATACAATTTAGTGAAAACTGCTCATTAAAAAAAAAAAAAACGCTGGCTAAAAACAACAAGAAAGAGCTAAGTGACGTCAATTTCGTTCCTTCTATATTTAATGTAGATAGTATGCGCTTGGCTAAGAAGCTCACAACATTTGCCATCCGGAAGTATAACGGACCAACACACAAAACTATGTGTATCCATGAACGTTTATAGTCTAGTTGTAATAGATAGAATGCGCTTGGCCAAGGAGTTCACAACATTGCCATCCGGAAGTATAACGGACCAACACGCAAACTCTGTGTAACCATGAACATTTATAGTCTGGTTAATACAGTCTAGTGAGAACAACTCACAAACGCGGATGGCAAAAACAATAACAAAGGCCTGAGTGACGTCATCTGCATACTATCTATACCATTAAGAGACCCACCGCCTCAAAACCGTATTGTGCCGAGTTGATTTAGAAGCTAAAAATCGCGTTTATTTGTCAAAAAATATAAGGCTTGGGTTAGGTTTTTATATTTTATTGTAGTAAAAAAAATTAAAAAGTAGTTCTTCAGAACCGTTAGGCCCATGGAGCCGGAGTTCAGCCCGGTTTCTATAGCGTGAAACGGACAATAGCAATTGCTTGCTTCCCTTTGGATAGGACGATAGCATATCGCAAAGTACATACTTTTCGTCAGTCTAACAAACAGACTCAGCTACCCATTCACTGCTGGGTAAACAGGGGAATCAGAAAAGTACATACTTTTCGTCAGTCTAACAAACAGACTCAGCTACCCATTCACTACTGGGTAAACAGGGGAATCAGAAAAGTACATACTTTTCGTCAGTCTAACAAACAGACTCAGCTACCCATTCACTGCTGGGTAAACAGGGGAATCAGAAAAGTACATACTTTTCGTCAGTCTAACAAACAGACTCAGCTACCCATTCACTGCTGGGTAAACAGGGGAATCAGAAAAGTACATACTTTTCGTCAGTCTAACAAACAGACTCAGCTACCCATTCACTGCTGGGTAAACAGGGGAATCAGAAAAGTACATACTTTTCGTCAGTCTAACAAACAGACTCAGCTACCCATTCACTGCTGGGTAAACAGGGGAATCAGAAAAGTACATACTTTTCGTCAGTCTAACAAACAGACTCAGCTACCCATTCACTGCTGGGTAAACAGGGGAATCAGAAAAGTACATACTTTTCGTCAGTCTAACAAACAGACTCAGCTACCCATTCACTGCTGGGTAAACAGGGGAATCAGAAAAGTACATACTTTTCGTCAGTCTAACAAACAGACTCAGCTACCCATTCACTGCTGGGTAAACAGGGGAATCAGAAAAGTACATACTTTTCGTCAGTCTAACAAACAGACTCAGCTACCCATTCAC
Source organism: Berghia stephanieae (assembly GCF_034508935.2). NCBI lineage: Eukaryota > Metazoa > Mollusca > Gastropoda > Nudibranchia > Aeolidiidae > Berghia > Berghia stephanieae. Next base: position 42,919,456 of record NC_088369.1, read on the forward strand.
TGCTGGGTAAACAGGGGAATCAGAAAAGTACATACTTTTCGTCAGTCTAATAAACAGACTCAGCTACCCATTCACTGCTGGGTAAACAGGGGAATCAGAAAAGAAAAGAAAATAATCTCGACCGCACCCGGGATCGATCTTGGTCCCTTTGCGTGTGAAGAGAGTGCTCTACCAACTGAGCTATCGGAACCGCCATTATATTTTATTGAGGAGGATGAATATTATTGTGATTATTTACAGTGCCGTAAAAGCAAAAATTCAAAATTTCCGGTCCTGAACTTTAAATCTTTAAAATGGCTTTTTAGCACATGATACCGTTATGTGGCAAAAGGTGCACACGACGTGTACATATATGCAGGTCTGACATTCGAACCCACTTATTATGGGCCTAGTTTAACATTGTTGTAATGGACTTTATTCATTTTCGTAATTTTTTTTTTTAATTATTTAATTTGTTTTGTTTTTGTTGTTGTTGAGATTTCCATTACAACAATGAGCCCATAAGGAATTGGGTTATCAGACCTGCAAATAAGTGCACGTTGGGTTTACATAATAGTATAATAATAATAATAATAATAATAATAATAATAATAATAATAATAATAATAATAATAATAATAATAATAATAATAATAATAAACAACAACAACAATAATAATAATAATAATAATAATAATAATAATAATAATAATAATAATAATAATAATAATAATAATAATAATAATAATAATAATAATAATAACATATCACGTTGGATGTTGAATGTTGAGCAATGCCAAGATCACGTGAGACAATAAAACATGCTTAAAAATAGACTCGAGCCACCTCATCCTGTTCCATTTCATTAACTATGGTACAGGTATCACGTTTTATCGTTTCTATCTACCTTTCTTTCTTTCCTTCTTTCTTTCTTTCTTTCTTTCTTTCTTTCTTTCTGTCTTTTCCTTCCTGTCTTATATTGATCTAGCAGTGCACCAAGGCCATAGGGTACGAGGTGCCGTGTTTCATCGTTGTATTCTATGTGGTCTGGTGGTATGACACTGTCGCTTTCGGATTGGAAGGATCCAGGGTTCGAGCCTCGCTCGGCGCATAGTTGAGTCCTTGGAGAAGGCTCTTAACTCACATTCTCTCACCGTACTCAGGGTGTAAAATGAGTACCTGGCCGTTAGACAGCGTTGTCTCTGTCCGAAAAATTGTAATATCGCCCAATAGGCGTCATGTCCCGTCCTACATATTAAATGTTGCTGTTGACCAGGGACCCCTTGTAAAGCGCCTTGAGCACATTTAGTGGATATTGCGCTATATAAAGCTCAATTTAAAGCTCAATTAATATTGATCTAGCAGTGCATCAAGGCCATAGGGCACCAGGTGCCGTGTTTCATCGTCGTATTCTATGTGGTCTAGTGGTGAGAAGGCTCTTTACTCATATTCTCTCACCGTACTCAGGTGTAAAATGAGTACCTGGCCGTTAGACAGCGTTGTCTCTGTCCGAAAAAAAAATTTGCAATATCGTCTAACAGGCGTTATGCACCGTCGTCCTACATGTTAAATGTTGCTGTTGGCCAGGGACCCCTTGTAAAGCGCTTTGAGCACATTTAGTGGATATTGCGCTATATAAAAGCTCAATTTATATTGATCTAGTAGAGCATCAAGGCTATAGATAGTATGCAGATGACGTCACTCAGGCCTTTGTTATTGTTTTTGCCATCCGCGTTTGTGAGTTGTTCTGACTAAACTGTATTAACCAGATTATAAAAGTTCATGGTTACACAGAGTTTGTGTGTTGGTCCGTTATACTTCCGGATGGCAATGTTGTGAACTCCTTGGCCAAGCGCATTCTATCTATAGGCACGAGGAGCCGGGTTTGATCATGTATTCTATCGATGGTATGCGCTTGGCTAAGAAACTCACAACATTGCCATACGGAAGTATAACGGACCAACACACAAAACAGTGTGTACCCATGAACGTTTATAGTCAGGTTAATACAGTTCAGTGAGCATTACTCATATACGCGGATGGCAAAAAACAATAACAGAAACGAGAGTGACGTCATCTTCGAACTATCTATAGAGCTAAATGGACAAAAAAAAATAATCAAGTATTGCTTGCTTCTTGCTACCCGTTTGAAATGACTCTAGTCTCTTGCAAGTACTTTCCACCTTCATATTTTTAAAAATTGAGCTTTTATATAGATAGAATGCGCTTGGCCAAGGAGTTCACAACATTGCCATCCGGAAGTATAACGGACCAACACACAAACTCTGTGTAACCATGAACTTTTATAGTCTGGTTAATACAGTTTAGTGAGAACAACTCACAAACGCGGATGGCAAAAACCATAACAAAGGCCTGAGTGACGTCATCTGCATACTATCTATAGAGCAATATCCACTAAACGTGCTCAAAGCGCTTTACAATGGATCCCTGTCCAACAGCAATACGTAACATGTAGGACGAGACATGACGACGCCTGTTAGGCGATATTATAATTTTTTTTTCGGACATAGACAACGCTGATAATGACCATGTACTCATTTTACACTTGAGTACGGTGAGAGAATGTGAGTAAAGAGCCTTTTCCAAGAACTCAATTATGAGCCGAGTGAGGCTCGAACCCAGGATCTTCCGATCCGAAAGCGAGTGTCATACCACAAGACCACATAACCGCACGATCATATTATGTAGAAAACCAGCTACCCAATCACTGCTGGATCAGGAAAAAAAAGAAAAGAAAAAGAAAATCACGACTTCATTCGGGATTGATCACGTTCCTTTTGAGTGTGAAGCGAGTGCTCTATCAGCTGATCTATCGAGCCACGTTGTGCTGTACATTTCATTTTACTTTACACGGCGTGCACTGTAAAGGCTACAGGTATATCACATGTTATTATTATTACTTTATACTTTCGTTTCCTCTTACTATCTTTATTGTTCCATGCATGATGCAATTCAAAGAACACACTCACACACACACACACACACACACACACACACACACACACACACACACGGCAGCCAGCAAACTAGAGCAAAATGAAAATGCATTACACATAATAATTTCAATATAATGATGGTTGTCTTTCTGTGAGTTGCAGTCTAGTAGTGTGTCGTGGTTTTATTTATTTATTTATTCATTCATTCATTCATTCATTCATTCATCCATTCATTCATCCATTCGTTCATTTATTCATTCTTTCATTCATTCATTCGTTCGTTCGTTCATTCATTAATTCGTTCACTCATTCATTCATTCGTTCATTCATTCATTCATTCATTCATTCACTCATTCGTTCATTCATTCATTTATTCATTATTTCATTCATTCATTCATTCATCCACCCATCTATTCAATTATTTATGCATTCACCCCCCCCCCCACCCCTCCCCCCCCCACCCCCTCCCCAGGGTAACGGTAACTCATTTGGTAGAGCACTCGCTTCACAAACAAAGGGACAGAGATCAATCGAACTCAACATATTTTTTGCCCCCCGCCCCTTGTCCACACAGCAGTGATTGGATAGCTTGGTCTAGCTCTTAGATCTAGACGAAATAATACTTTGAAATAGACCAGCGTCCTATCCAAAGGGTAGCAAGCAAATTTTTTATTATCCATTTCACGTTAAAGATACCGGGATAAACTCCCGCTTCATGGGCCTAATGGCTCTGAAGTATAGATAGTTCGAAGTTGACGTCACTCAGGTCATTGTTATTGTTTTTTTGCCATCCGCGTTTATGAGTAATTCTCACTTAACTGTATTATCCAGACTATAAAAGTTCATAGTTACACAGAGTCTTGTGTGTTGGTCCGTTATATACTTCCGGATGGCAATGTTGTGAGCTTCTTAGCCAAACCCATACTATCTATACTACTTATCCCTCTGTTTATTTGTTCAGCCATTCGTCCATGCATTCGTTCGTGGCAAGAAACTAACAAGGTCAAGAAGAAAATCTTCAGAGAAGCAGGTAAGGCAAACTTGATCAAACAACAAGTGTTTCATGGTTTGACTTTGTA
>NC_088369.1:42925970-42928470 GCF_034508935.2 Berghia stephanieae
AAAATAAAATAAAATAAAATAAACAACAACGAAAAGAAAACCCAATAAAAATTAACAAACCTGTGTTTATACCGTCTTAAACTGGTACTGGTTATGTCGAGATAATGCTTCTATGTGGTCCCGTGGTATGACACTCAACTTCTGACCGGAAAGCCCGGGGTTCGACTCCCGATCTGAGTGACGTATTTTTGAGTCCTTAGAAAATGCTCATGACTCACACACTTTCACCGCACTCATGTGTAAAATGAGTACCTGGCCTTTAAAAACAGCGTTGTCTCTGTCGGGAAAAAAATTTGTAATATCGCCTAATAGGCGTCGCGTCATGTCTCGTCGAATAGGGTTAAGTGTTGCTGTTGGATTATCATGCATTTCCTACTGAGAAAAACTGAAGGCTGAACGCCCCCCCCCCCAACCGCCCCCACCCCCCGGGAAATTTGTATGTTCATTTATTTAGCTTTAAATTCATTTTACGCTGTCAGCTAAAATCCGACATAGGTTATATCAAATTTGAGGCTATGGAAAATGAATGGCTTACTGCCAATTTTAAAATACTTTCAAGTGACATTTTTTTAAACGCTATGTCATTGAAGGCAGATAGGAAATTACAGTGGTTAGTGTCAACGGGGAATACAATGGAATGATGGGGGGGGGGGGGGAGTGAGGGGGAGAAAGAAAGGAGGGAGTGAGAGGGAGAGAGAGAGAGAGAGAGAGAGAGAGAGAGAGAGAGAGAGCCAGACAGACAGATAGGCACGCACACACACACACACACACACACACACAAACACACAGACACCCAAAGAGATAGATAGATAGATAGATAGAGAGAGAGAGAGAGAGAGAGAGAGGGGGGGGGAGACAGACAGACAGACAGACAGATAGATACGCACACACGCACACACACACACGCGCGCACACACACACACACAGATAGATAGATAGATAGATGGGGGGGGGGGGGGGAGAGAGAGAGAGAGAGAGAGAGAGAGAGCGACAGACACGCAAACACACACACACAAGGAGAGAGAGGGAGAGAGAGAGAGAGAGAGAGAGAGCGCGACAGACACGCATACACACACACAAGGAGAGAGAGAGAGAGAGAGAGAGAGAGAGAGAGAGAGAGAGAGAGAGAGAGAGAGCGACAGACACGCATACACACACACACACAAGGAGAGAGAGAGAGAGAGAGAGAGAGAGAGAGCGACAGACACGCATACACACACAAGGAGAGAGAGAGAGAGAGAGAGAGAGAGAGAGAGAGAGAGAGAGCGACAGACACGCATACACACACACACAAGGAGAGAGAGAGAGAGAGAGAGAGAGAGAGAGAGAGCGACAGACACGCATACACACACACACAAGGAGAGAGAGAGAGAGAGAGAGAGAGGGGGGGGGGGGGGAAGAGAAGGTCCGTTTTGCATCTCGGTTCACTCTGTCTGAGGGTTCCTCTGTCCAACATAATTTAAATTTACTTTCCACGTGTGGTGTCAGTAGTTTAGTCGTATGGTGTACCGTCTTGGACCAAAACTCAAGCGACATTAGGTGTGCTCAGAGAACAGATGGGTGACAAAACTCCGACCCCGGCTTTGTGTCCTCGGTTAAGACACTAAACTCTGCTGAGTTATCGGGACCCCATCTGGCCAAAGGGGATGCCAATAAATATTATTGTTATAGGACTCGTGTAAAAAGGACCTCAAACAGGGGATTTCCAATAATATATTATATTGAAACCTGATTTCCATATCATAGCCCTCTGGCGCATTGGGCGTAGAAATTCACTATAGAGATGTTCCGCTATATTTTCATCTTTGTTTTAGTCCAAAGATCATGGGTGAGACTTAGATCTACATATATTTCGCGCATACATTCGATGAAGCTTTTACCTTTATCTACTACACATTCGCGTTAAACCAGAATCGGGACCCCATCTGGCCAAAGGGGATGACAAATTATGTTGTTATAGGACTCGTGTAAAAAGGACCCCAAACAGTGGATTTCCACTACATTAAATATTATATTGAAACGTGATTTCCATATTACAGCCCTCTGGTGCATTGAGCATAGAAATCCTCTATATAGATAGTATGCGCTTGGCTAAGAAGCTCACAACATTGCCATCCTGAAGTATAACGGACCAACACACAAAACTGTGTGTATCCATGAACGTTTATAGTCAGGTTAATACAGTTTAGTGACAAGTACTCATAACGTGGATGGCAAAAAACAATAACAAAGACCTGAGTGACGTCATCTTCGAACTATCAAAAGATGTTCAGCTATATTTTCATTTATGTTTTAGTCCGAAGATCATGGGTGAGACTTACTTAGATTTCGCGCACACATTCGATGTAGCTTTTACCTTTACCAACTAAAAATTCGCGCTAACTCACTCAATCCTATAGATTTTTGCTACTTTTCAAAATTGGGAGAAAAAAAATGTATGAAAAATGAACATAATGTCCATAGACAGATATTTTTATTCAACTATCATTAACATGTAAAA
>NC_088369.1:42935970-42988470 GCF_034508935.2 Berghia stephanieae
ATGTGTTTTGTCAGATGAACTTCGAGTCAAGAGGAAAGAGGATTCATAGGCAAAGGTTGATGACTCTGGTTCGAGTAAAATGAATGAGGTCAGAAACAGAAAGATGGATTCCTCCAGTAACAATTTCAAGGCTGGAATGGCCAGGTTTGAAAGTGCGATGGGCGAATCCATGGTCAAATTCAAGCTCATGCCATCCAGAGCCAAGGCCTGTGTGTTTATATCGGCTGTTTTATCCTTATTTTTCTACTTGTACTTAGCCTCTTGGCTGTTTCAATCTGATTCAGACTCGGCCCATGAGAGTCTGTTAGATACATCAAAATGTCCTGCGTGTTTTGGGCATACGGCCTGTGGGCTGTTTTATTATGATCAAATCAAAATGAACGGAATGTCAAAATTTAGAATCTTGGATAAAATCAATCCGAAAAACGTTCATTTCGCAGAGCTGGCTCATAACCAAGCTAATGTGGTTGTGAAAAAAATGGCAACCGATACTGAATTCAGTAAACTAGATGACAAAATTTGCCGCGATGCAATGAGACCAGAGGGCTGCGACGTTGCCCGCGTTATTCCTCTCACAGACCAGGCAATTCCTTTCAGTAAAAAGCCACTCACACCCAAAGCTCTCAAGGACACGGGAGCATTTATGTTTAGCTGCCCCAGTTATCGGTTGCTCGATACAATGTGGACCCATTTCCAGGAGTACAAGAAGAAGAATCAGATTTTCTTGTCGGACAAGATGCAGGTCTTGTACATGGCTATGGTGAATCCAGAACCCCTCATGTTACAGGTAATTTCTGTGATTTTATTTTTATTGTTCGGACAGTTTTATGACTCCAGTTGAGCATGAATATTGTGCGGCTATGTGGTCAAGTGGTATGACACTCGCTTTAGGATCGGATGGTCCTGAGTTCGAGCCTCACTCTGCGCATAGTTGAGTCCTTGGAAAAGGCTACTCACATGCTCTCAGCATACTCGGGTGTAAAATGAGTACCTGTCCGTTAACAGCGCTGTCTCTGTCTGGAAAAAAAATGGAATATCGCTTGACAGGCGTTATGTCTCGATCTACATGTTACGTGTTGCTGTTAGTCAGGGACCCCTTGTAAAGCGCTGTGAGCACATTTAGTGAATATTGCATTATATCAAGGCTCAATTTAAAAAAAAAAAAAATTTTAAAGCTCAACAACCCAAACCAAAGGCAGAATGAACATTTCTACTTTCATCAGTTGTTAATTGTATTCAAGTAATAAGGAAAGCAAAATAATTTAGATTTTTAGGGTGTTTGTTTAGTTTGTGTAGTTAGATATCAATGATTTCCCTCTTTTACAGTTGAGGTATTCTAGATGGAGTTACTTTTTATGATGTTAGATCAACATTTTCAGCCCTAGACGTAATCATTACATCCTTTTTGCTTATGAGGAAAAACCAGATTTTACTATTATTTCGTGGTTTTATTTATATATTTATATTTTTAATTCCCTCCCTCCCCCTCCCCTATCATCATATCCCAGATGAGGAGGGTGTGATATATATATAGTCAATTTTTTTCTTTTTACATTTGCTTGTACTGTATTTTAAAAATTATTAATTTTCAGATTTTGAACTCTTTTTCAGCTATTTTCAATTCCTCATGCAGAATAATAGACCTCATATCATTAGTTTTATGGCTTATAATTGAATGAATTGCTTGATATTTTCATTCTTCCAGACTTTTCCTAAATCAGAGGGCTGGCCCTTTCCGCATTATCACGGTGCCTGTGGCCGTGTCATTGTTGAGGATTTTGCTGGAGATGCGCTCTCTAATTTTTACAACTCAGATTTCTCAGTCAGGGTGAGTGTAGGTATAGTTGAAGGACTTGAAAATCTTACCTTTACTTCTTCTTTACACAAAGATCTAAAGTTGTATCTATATATCATGAATATAAAAAGTACCTAAATGCAATTTTTAGGGCACCTAAATCGACATAAAAGTATTGAACGTCTTGCTCTCATAGGAAAGATAGAAGGTAAAAAGAGTAAAGTTAGACCAAGAAAAACATATATGAATAGCTTGAACAGCTGGGTGACAAAGAAAGAGAAGAGTAATATTAGTTTTCTGAGGTTATCTGATCAGAGAGATGAATGGCGTACCATGATCACCGATGTCTGGCACAGACTTGGTACTTGGAGAAGAAGAAGAAATACTATATAGACCCATAAGACCATTGAGCCAAATGTCATTTAGCATTTAACAGCAATGATACAAATGCATGCCAAATGAAACCAAATGACAGTTAAACAACGATTGCACAATTATTAATTAGACACATTCCTTAAGTCAATCTTTGTTTTGTTTTAATTTTGTTTTGTTTTTTTCAGTGATGAATGGCTGTATCGTGATAATCATTTTCTTGTAAATTTCCATAAAAATAACTAATTATTTTCTAGAATTTTGGTGTTATGACAAACAAAGAAAGTCATTTGAAGTATTTTAAAATCTCTCTTTTTTTTTTTTAAAGCACAGAGTAAGTCATAAACGTGAAATATCTGCCCGGTCTGAGACACAGAGGAATTTTGCTTTGAGAATTATGCCTGAAACTTTTCAATAGTTGTTCATTTGCCTTTGGGGCAGGAATCAACTTGAGCTGTCATTGATGAATGGAAGGGTGTGTCCTAATGGGAAAAAAACTCAACAAAACTATAGGCAACAAATATGGACCAATTGGCCAAGCACCCCATAACAATCTGTGTAGTTTAATTATGAGTGTGGCCTGTGATTTGGGAGTCTGGGGCTCTTTACTCACATTCTCTCACCTTACTCAGGTGTAAAATGAGTACCTGGTCGTTAACAGTGTTGTCTCTATCCAAAACTTTTTAAACATCGCCTAACAGCCGTCATGTCCCATCCTAAATATTAAATGTTGATGTTGGCCAGGGTCCCCTTGTAAAGCGCTTGAGCACATTTAATGGATATTGCGCTATATAAAAGCTCAATTTAAAAAAAAAAATTATATCGGGATGAACAAGGTGATGGCATTTCAATTTATAGCCTCAGATATGATACTTGGGGTTAATTTCTCTTCGTTGTGGTGGAGAATAAATGAAAAGAATGAACACTCAAAGGTCCTATTACTCATTATCACATTTCTATATTCACTTTTCGGGTTACCACTCATCCCAACATAATACCATTTTGAGACGGTGGGTCAAAAATAAGGGACTTTATTTTTATTGAAGTCATATCACCCCAATGAAACAGTAACACACCACTTGCTTGATTGTCAACCTCTTGAAGACCCGAGATCCACATTCCTCCCACCAAACCCAAGCATCAGTAACACACTTTATAGTCACCTGGAACAACTACAAAAGACGTCTAACTTCTACGTCATGGCACAAGACCGAAGGGCTAGAGCTCAGGTGGTTGCTGGTTCGGAAAAGTAAGTAAGTAAGTAAGTATTGAAGTCATATGACCTTGAATAAAATTGATACAATGTATTCCTTTTATCCTTTTTTAAAAGGCTGACTTGGCTTATCAGTTGATGGAAATTGCTGACGTCTTGACTTCGAAGCTTAACTTTGCACTGTACATGACGGACGTTTCCTATGAGAATTTTGCAGTTGACCACAGTGGCAAAGTCACTGTCATAGATTTGGAACACATTGTTGTCGTTGACAAGATTTCCGTGAGAGCAAGTGAGTTCCCAATCATTTTAGTGCCCCAAACAACATAGACAATTTTCTATTGTAATCTTTTCTTTAAAACAATGTTCACATTTACAACATGGATTAACAATTAACAACATGGATGGAGAGCGCAGCTATACTTATCGGCCATGACTGAATCGCACAATTCTCAGCAAGCGTCATTCGGACTGCAAGGCTTACTACTACTACTACTACTACTACTACTACTACTACTACTACTACTACTACTACTACTACTACTACTACTACTACTACTACTACTACTACTACTACTACTACTACTACTACTACTATCACATTTACACACCATTGTGATGACTCATGAGCTCGACATTAAATGCTTTTTTATCATTCATTGTTGCTGTTTTTAAATCATTAACAAGTGTGCTTCTTATTTATTTTTTTTTTTTCAGGAGCACCAGCTGAATGGGATCAACCCCACGAAGCCATCTTCGATGAATGCGGTGGGAAAAATTGTTTGTCATTCTCCAACGACGAACTGTGCAACAGGGATACGAGCGACCACAATTACTACGCGATATGCCGTAGCCTCCTGTCAAAACATGCCAATGAGCCAGGAATGCCTGACGGGCTGCTCCACGATATGCCGGCGATAGCTGCAGACCAGTGGGATTTGGGTTAGTGGACCAAACTTACTTAAAGTGTGCAAAGCACACTGTCCTGATAAAAAATTTTTTTCTGAGCTTTTATATAGCACAATATCCACTAAACATGCTCAAAGCGCTTTACAAGGGGTCCCTGTCCAACAGCAACGTTTAACATTTAGGACAAGACATGATGCCTGTAAGGCGATATTATAATTTTTTCGGACAGATGCAATGCTGTGAACGGTCAGGTACTCATTTTACACCTGGATACGGTGAGAGAAAAAGAGTAAAGAGCCTTTTCCAGGCTCGAACCCGGGACCTTCCGATCCAAAAACGATTGTCATACCACTAGACCACATAGCCGCACAAAATAAAAATAAATAAAAAATAAAATTCCCTTTATTCATCCCATTGGGGAAATTTGTCTTTAGGGTCTATTCTAAGGGAAGACTGGAATAACTCAGGCATACTCAGGCATCAGCCGCAGTGCAGCGTCGCAAACTGAGCTAGGGCGAGGTGACTTGCTCAAGGCCACACAGCGCAGCGGGTAATCAAAACTCGGTGCCTTTCGGATAGGAAGCAAAGACCGTAGTGCTGAGCCATATTGCTCCTAAAATTGGAACTGTCCTGATTTGGCAACCTGGGGAAGAAAATTTTAATTAAAAAAAAAAGAAAATGGACTGTTTACAGTTATGGCAATGACCTTTGCACATCCAAGGATTATGCTTATTTTCACTAGCAAATTAAAACAAGGAACAGAAAAGGCTCTGAAGCTAGATTATATTATAAAATAATAATAGTAAAAAAACATACTGCTGTTTTTGTGCCATGACGGTATTGTGCTTTAGGGTGTCCCATTTTAGCTCTTCGATGTGAAGTTTGCTGCTATTTTTGTGAATTTGTTTTAGTGTACAGTGGAATCAGCATTCTTGGGTGGGGTTCCTGACCTCCCATAGTGGGCAGGGAGGTACATATTGTCTCTTCTATTTTTTTTTTTTTTTTGTAGATCATCTCTCTGTTATGCACTGTTATGTTGTTTTATTCTTAACAAATGATTTGTAAATATTTGAGTGTATTCCTCTTAGTGGGGACTTGTGCTGGTGTCTGGATGAGGCTTTTTGGTTATCTCAAACTAAGTACACTGATAGTGTGCTCTTGGAATCTACATCTGTTCCCTATTTGAACCTTTTGCCTTTGTCTTACTTTTTTCCTCAAGCCCCTTTAATTGTACATCTAGAATGTTTTTACTATCCAATTCACTTCCTTTTTACTGGCGCTGATATGACCTAAATGTGTTGCAAGCGCCATAAAACACTTAAAAACAAACATCGTCATCATCACGATCATTATCAATATTATCATTACTTATATTCTTATGGTTGTTGTTATTATAATTATCTTACTATTATTATTATTATTATTATTATTATTATTATTATTATTATTATTATTATTATTATTATTATTATTATTATTATTTATTATTATTATTATTATTATTATTATTTATTATTATTATTATTATTATATTATTATTATTATTATTATTATTATTATTATTATTATTATTATTATTATTATTATTATTATTATTATTATTATTATTATTATTATTATTATTATTATTATATTATTATTATTATTATTATTATTATTATTATTATTATTATTATTATTATTATTATTATATTATATATTATTATTATTATTATTATTATTATTATTATTATTATTATTATTATTATTATTATTATTGTTATCATTATATTATTATTATTATTATTATTATTATTATTATTATTATTATTATTACTGTTTGGTTTTTTTTTGTATATTGCTTTATTAATAATAATTATTATTATGCTTATTTATATTCTCCCCCATTAGAGTATCTCCTCAATGAGTGTGCCAATCCAAGCCATCCATCGGGCCGCTTTAAAGTCAAGCCGAAACTGATGCAAGCCCTCAAGGCTTTGAGAAAGGACCCTAGGGACCACCGCCCAGCCGTGTTGAAGGGGAGGATGAGGAAGAGTGATGGAAGATGATGAGATGAGGATGATTGATTGAGTGGATGAATGGATTGTGGATATAAAGATTTGTGGATTACTTGTATGATATTTTTTATTTGTTGTTTGTGCCTGGTCTTGGCAGGTTAAGAGAAAAAAAGAAAGAGTATGAGAGAGAGTGAGATTATATATATATATATATATATATGTTTTTGAATGAAAAGAATGAGAAGGATAGAGTGGTGATATTGGTCGGATGCACCTATAGACGAAAGCTCAAGTTAGGCAAAAGACTACCTAGTAGAAGTTTTATCAAGATTTTTAATGAGTTTCTGAAAGGCGTGTTTGCCTTTGTGATTACTGTCTGCTCAAGCTCAACTCGGATGTGAATGAGTACCTACCTGGTTTCATGCAGTGATGGATATTGTAGGAGTGCTGGTTCAAAAAGACCTCTTTTATTTAGAAGTGTCTTACACTGAATGAACTTGAAAGTTTGTTCCATGTGGCCTGCTTTCGGAGTAAACGAAACATTGCGAAGTTTGAGCATGGAGAATACAACCAAATTGGGTTATAGGTATTATTGATAATTATATTTACCTTACACAACCAGTTACCTACAATTAATGCATCACTTCTGATCCAGGGAGGGGGGGGGGGGTGTCTTTTTAGCTCAACCGGTAGAGTACTCGAATTACACTCAAGGAGACTAATATTGAGATTTTTTTCTGATCTTCCTACGCACCCAGCCCCAGCAGTGTCATATAGCTGGGTCTGTCAGATTTAGCAGAAAATTCTTTGTGATAGATGTAGCATCCTATCCAAAAGGTAGCAAGAGATTGCTATTGTCCATTTAGTGCTTTAGGAATGGGGTGTTAAACACCGGCTCTGTAGGCCCTGCAGGCTTTGAAGGACGACTTCCATTTATCTTAAATCATACTTACTAGAAGTACATTCCATACAAAATTGACATGGTTGTGATACTCTTCTCTATGCAAACCTGCCCATCTGACAGGCACGACGACCCCTGGGCTCAATATGTATTATGTCGGGGTGATTTCAATACTGAAAACCAACTTTTAAAGTCGAAAATTAGGAAAATTGGGCTAACTTCATATTATGTTTTGTGTTATAGAGCCATAATCTAATACTAACACCATCCCATACCACACAAATGTGTCTATCTTTAGTTTTGAAGCTGCAACCATATGGGTTCTGGGTGGGGGTTCATGACCTCCCATAATGGGCAGGGAGGCACTTACAGTGTCTTCTATCCCCCTATATTTGTTTTTCAACTCGCTTTCTATCTTTGTCTTGGAATGAGATTTCTTGGTTTTGTCAAGGTCCTGGTTGGATACCCTAGCTGGGAGGGAAAACGTCAAATGTATAGTTAGAGTTTTGGGAGATGATATTTTTTGTCTTGTAATTCATCTCATAATTATTATATATGATTTGTAAACATTTGAGTGTATTCCTCTTAGTTGGGACCTGTGCTTGTGTCTGTATGAGACTTTTAGGTGATCTCAAACTGAGTACTTTGATGGTGTGCTCTTGAAATCTACATCTGTTTCCTATTTGAACAAATTCCCCCTTGTCTTACCTTTTCTTGGGTGCTTTAATTGTAATTCTAGAATTTTTAATTATCCCATTTCTTCCTTTTTACTGGCACTGATATGACCTAAATGTGTTGCAAGCACAGTAAAACCCTTAAAATAATATAATAATATATAATAACAACATGGATTGGATTGGGTTTATTGAGGCAAGTGACTTTAGTTTCTTGCATTGCAAAAGCAAAAAATCGTTCATGTTTCTTATTATTTTAACTTAAACTTCACTTTCTATTGTCTGCTTAATCCCGCCATGTAGGAGTAGGAGCATATGGCTACACCTCCAAATGTATTTCGTCAATCCAGCTTCTAAAGTCTTCCTCCGCCCTAAGGACGGTTTCGTAGCCACCTTCAAGTTTAGTGACTGGACAGTGGAGGACGATGTGATCGCTGGTCTTTGGTGCTGCCCGACATTTCTGGCAGGTATCACTGTTTCCAAGTTTCCATCTGCACATATTTGATGCAGTTCTGCCTTGTTATCCCGACATAATACAGCTTTGAGACTGATGGATCACGTTTAAAAAAAAAAACATACTTAGTTTACGGGGTGGAAAAGAAGTTAGTACTAGTCATAATAACTTTACTTCAAAGTTTAAAATTAGCTCATTGCAGGATCGAATAAATAATTCTTCAATTTCATCAATACAGGTTGATTCAATAAAATATGAACAAATGTGAATGTTACTGCTCGAAGCTCGAAGAAATAAATAACAATGTGAATTTGAATAATGTAAGCTTGAAACGCAAAAACTGATAAAATGGATGTTTCGGGTTTACCCTTTATCAACAAAACATTGAATGTTTTTGTTTATTCATTTTTAACAACGCCACTACCACATTATCTCATTCGTCTCTAGTGTTTCATTCATCTTGTTTTTGTTGATTAAAGGGAAACCCGAAATGTCCATTTTATTTGTTTTCGTATATTAAATTGAAGCTTACATTCCATTTCACGTTGTTATTTAAAATATGAACATTTTATCAGTTTATTTACTTGTACCATTATTATGCATTAGCATGAAAATATACACCAAACTTAAAAATGTGCACACTTTAATCAAAGACATAGTAGAACACACATGACATGTTCACCTGTTATTGAACCACCACCCTGTATTACATTCTCTGTCATCAAACTTTGTTTTTTTTTTTTTTTTGTCCATTCTAACAAGTTTTATTGAAGAACAGATGCTGACGTAGATCTGTTGTTGTTGCCAGAATTTTGTAACTCTAACTCTAACTAAATAGTTATTTGTACTGTTATCAGTGGGCAGAACTGCTCTTGGTTGTATATTTTTTGTTTTCCTATATTCTTACACTTTTTACAGCCATTCCATTCCTTTCTTTTCCTTCTTTTTAAATAAAATTTTTTTATTTGTATTTTAAAAGAAAAAATACCAGCATAACATTGGAGTGAATTCTAAGGAGCATCGATAGATTACAGACATCTGTCACACAATAAAATAATTCAAACCCTAAAGTTGTAATTTCTTTGCCACCAAAACCAAAAAAAAAAAAAAAAGTAATAATTAATGGAAATTGAAAATGTTTTATCTCTTTAAAAACAAAAACTAGCATCCTATCCAAAGGGTAGCAAGCAATCATTATTTTCCGTTTCACGCTACTTAAATCGGGATAATTCCTGCTCCCCTTCAAGGCTCTGAAGGAGTTTTTTTTTTGGACCTTTTGAGTGGTGAAAATCCTAGGCACTGGAAAATTCACGATGGCAAGGAGAGAAAGAGTGAGGCTTGATTCTTTTTTTTTGTTTGAAAAAATTATCCAAAATCACATCTCACAATTCCTATGAATTCCATAATTTGTTTTCTTTCAATGTGACGAATGGTATCACTGCTTTATGATGGTTTTTCTAAAAGGAAAATAAGAATTTTTTAATGTCTTTTATTTATTTTCCTTTTCCTTTTATAAATGTGTGCCCAGGTTTTGGTTATTGCTATATCGGTGCTATTAAAAGTTTTATTGATATTGTTTTAGCTGCTAAGCTACTGGTACTGGTACTACTGCAACGATTGTTAATTTATTATTATTATTATTATTATTATTATTATTATTATTATTATTATTATTATTATTATTATTATTATTATTATTATTATTATTGTTGTTGTTGTTGTTGTTGTTGTTGTTGTTGTTGTTGTTATTATTTTAATATTATTATTATTATTATTATTATTATTATTATTATTATTATTATCTGCTACAGTCGGAGCCGCTTAATTTGAACAGAGAATGGGTGATGATCTAATGACCACAGAATTGTCATAACACTCATTCCCCTAAGACATGAATTAAAACACAAATGAACTGAGTTAGACCGTAGCTCATGATAAAATATGCAATTTCATTCAAGCATGTCCTGGGTGGGGTTCCTGAACTCCCATAGTGGGCAGGGGGGTACATCCTATGTCTTCTATCCCCTTATATCTGTTTTCCAATATGCTTTCTGTCTTTGTCTTGGAATGAGATTACTCGGTTTTGTCCTGGACCTGGCCGGAGTCCTAGCTGGGAGGGAAACAGTCAGATGCATAGTTATTGTTTTGGGAGATGATATTTTTTTCCTTGTAAATCATCTCTCTGTTATGTATTATTATATTTGTTATTTTGAATTTATAATGTAAACATTTGAGTGTATTCTTCTTTGTTGGATTTTGTGCTTGTGTCCGGATGAGACTTATAGGTGGTCTCAAACTAAGTGTTTTGACGGTGTGCTCTTGGAATCTATATCTGATCCCTATTTGTTCCCAGTTCCCCTTTGTCTTACCTTTTCTTGTGTGCTTTAATTGTAATTCTAGAACTTTTTACTATCCCATTTTCTTCCTTTTTACTGGCACTGATATAACTCTTAAAAACAAAAACAAAAACATCAAAGCAACATAATCTGTCCTCTCGTTGATTATTCTTCACTTCCCAAGAGGCTCAATTTGTGAAGTCTAGCAAATGAGATAATAGGAAATTAATTATGACTCAATAGCACTGTCATTTGTAAACCTGCAGTAATGCCAATAATAACTCACTCAATCCTAGAGATTTTTGCTATTTTTCAAAACTGGAAAAAATGTATTAAAAATGAGTATTTACATAGAGTGTTTTATTCAACTATCATTAACATGTAAAAACTAAAAACATTAGCTTTGATACTTTGCCTATAATTTGTCTCAGAAAAATGTAATGCCTGGGTAAAAGTAGCCCCGGTTCAACTACAGATACAGTCGGTGTTAGGGTTGAGTGAGTTAAGAAGACATTTTGTTTCAGGTTGTTTGATTTTTGTTTTTTTTGTTTTTTAAATAGAAGATTCTGAAATTTTTCCAATTAACCGGTGTGCATTGAGATTAGAAATAATATAGAAAGATTTCTGTCACAGTTACAGACATATCGTTCTAATTGATCAGCTGTTCTGATTAAGAGGCTTTGACTGTAGTAGAGGTCCTTTACACAGTGAACATCTTTTTACAGAAATTCCTTCACTTTATTGCTCTGAAAGTGTGGCAGGGAATTTTAATTTACATTCTTTAGAGCCACTCATCGAAAGAGTTTGATTCAAGATGTCATATTTCTCTGGAATCAGTGCTTAGCCCTGTTTTGCATACTCTTTACTTAATTTCTCTCGCAAAAATATTTTCCCCTTTCTTCATGTCATTGTTTCCAGTGCCCTAATGGCACACATTCATAATCAAGAAGTTTTAACGATATGTAAATGAGTCATGTGTCATGAAAACAAGAGTTAGTGGGGAGATTGTATTAAATCAAATGATGAAAAAAAGAGAAATATTGTTTATATTGAAAAGAAAACACTAAATTATTGACTTGCAATATTTTTTTTTTCTTCAAATTGTTATATGAACACTGAAATAAATTCTATAAAACAAACTGTTTGTTCCACGTAGGGTATTTCCTCTTTAAATGACCTTACAACTTACATCTGTTTGGAGGTCTCTTCGTCAGGTGTTCTTTGGTCGACATCGTTTCCTTTTGCCCCAGAGAATCCACTGAAGTCCGTGGTGAATGGTATTTTATAGGGTTTTTCTAATGGCTTTATCAGTCTGCTTTCAGTGGATA
Source organism: Berghia stephanieae (assembly GCF_034508935.2). Classification (NCBI taxonomy): domain Eukaryota; kingdom Metazoa; phylum Mollusca; class Gastropoda; order Nudibranchia; family Aeolidiidae; genus Berghia; species Berghia stephanieae. The sequence goes on from NC_088369.1 coordinate 42,947,950, forward strand.
TTTTCACTGGCTATTTCGATTTTCACTCGCACCTAATATGTTAATTTGAATTTGGAAATTAAATTTTAAAAGTATTTACTGTTACTGTTAGAATTTTTAAAAATAAATTTCTAAATTGAAATCTGGTAAAGTCTCTAAAGTCTCTAATGATAAATTTCACTTGATTATTATAATTAAATTATCTACTATTTCTGTCTAATTTTAGGATCTTTTATTTTTATACATATATTACATATTTATTTTGAATGAATCCCTCTAACTTAATTATTGATTATTACCTATTGATTGTGATTACGTTATTAAAATTAAAGCCTTTTTAAAAAAGTGTTTGTTTGTCTTATTCAGATAAAATTTAAATTATAAATAAAATATTTATCATACTCAAATGACCCTTCTTGGATTGATTAATTTTAAAAATCTTTTAATGGATGAAAGATTAGCTTCTCGTATGTCATTCCATCTTTCCATATCTGTTTCTTTTTCTAGCAACTTTCTGCCTTTTCCCTCAAATCTGTTGTTCCTGACTTTCCATAGTGGGCAGGGAGGTACATACTGTGTCTTCTATCCCCCTATGTTTGTTTTCCAACATGCTTTCTGTCTTTGTCTTGAAATGAGATTACTTGGTTTTGTCCTGGCCCTGGGCGGATACCCTGGCTGGGAGGGAAACAGTCAAATGTATAATTAGTTTTGGGAGATGATATTTTTTCCTTGAAAATCATCTCTCTGTTATGCATTGTATTATGTTTTCTTTATATTATATATGATTTGTAAAACATTTGAGTGTATTCCTCTCAGTGGGGGCCTGTGCTTGTGTCTGGATGGGACTTTTAGTGATCGCAAACTAAGTACTTTGATAGTGTGCTCTTGGAATCTACACCTATGTCTTATTTAAACCAATTCCCCTTTGTCTTACCTTTTCTTGGGTGCTTTAATTGTAATTCTAGAACTTTTTACTATCCCATTTTCTTCCTTTTTACTGGCGCTGATATGACCTTAATGTGTTGCAAGCGCCGCTACCCTTAAAAACATAAAACAAACACAGTGGGGACCTGTGCCTGTGTCTGGATGAGACTTTTAGGTGATCTCAAACTGAGTACACTGATAGTGTGCTCTTGGAATCTACACCTGTTCCTATTTGAATCAATTCCCCTTTGTCTGCCTTATTCTTGAATGCTTTAATTGTAATTCTAGACCTTTTTACTATCCCATTTTCTTCCTTTTTACTGGCGCTGATATGACCTTAATTTTACATCTGAGTACGGTTAGTAAAGAGCCTTCTCCAAGGACTCAACAATGCGCAGAGCGAGGCTCGAACCCAGGACCTTCTGATCCGAAAGCGAGTGTCATACCACTAGACCAAATAGCCGCACTAATCTTGTTGCAGTTGCTTTGGGCCCTTCCTGCAAAATCCTCCCTCATATCTCTTCTACAGTCCACAAGGAGTGTGTAGCCCATCGCAAAAATAGGGTCATAAAAGTTATACGACATATCTGTAAGTCTTTAATTAATAAAGAAAAATAATTATAAAACAAGCGTTGGTGACGTCGGACCAAAATTTAAAACTACAAAATAGAAGTAGCTTTAAAGATAAATAAATAATCTTTTAGAAAGACATGATTAAATGTCTTTATAAGCTCGGTGGCACCGTGGTGTAGTGGTTAAGCTGTCAGACTCGAGCCTTTAAGATACTGGGTTTGTGTCCCGGTGTGGAGAATTTTGTAAAAAAAAAAAGAAGATTGAAAAAACAGAAACCTACCAGTTTTATTATTGCTATAAGTTATTAGATATTTTTTGATACTTTGAATTACATTTAAAAAAAAATAATTATTAATTTTATTGTACAAAAACAAAAACAAAAAAACAAACAAAACGAAGCAACATTGGTATTCTCATTAATCTTATTATATTATTTTATAATACTATATATCATTATCATTAGTATATGTTTGGGTTTTTTTTTCTTTTTTTTTTTTTTGAAAAAAAAACCCCAAAACAACCAAGCTTTTTATCATTGAAAAAAACAAACAACTTCTATCTTAAATTTCAAAAATTGTTTATTTGTTTATTTATAACCTCTGTTAATTTCCACAATGCATTAATATATATATATTATATATATTATAATATATTATATAATATATAATATATAATAATATAATATCTATAGATGACTGATGACTGTCGTTCGTAATGGCCTTAATTTCTCTGCAAATATTGCGGGTTCTCATCATCATCATCATATATTAAAGATGATAGTGATAATAATAATAATAATAATAATAATATTAATAATAATAATAATAATAATAATAATAATAATAATAATAATAATAATAATAATAATAATAATAATAATAATAATAATAATAATAATTTAAGCCAACATGCAAAATCGGTTCTTAGAAGTAAAAAATAATAAAACAAAATTGAGCTATATTAATATCCACTAAACGTTCTCAAAGCGCACCTGAGCAACAGCAACACGTCACACGCAGAACGAGATACTGCGCCTTTTAGGGGATATTACAATTTTTTCCGACAGAGACAACGCTGTTAACGACCAGTTACTCATTTTACACCTGAGTACGATGAGAGAATGTGAATAAAGTCTTTTTTCGAGGACTCATTTATGCGCCGAGCGAGCGAGGCTCGAACCGAGGACCTTCCGATCCGAAAGCGAGTGTCGTACCTCTAGATCACATAGCGAGCCGCAACAGAACATGGATTGCAAAAGAAGTATTGGAATGATCCCAGATCAGTGAAATAGAGCAACATATCTTCTGAGGAATTCTTTTTGGTGACGAACCACTTCGTAAGAAAATAATATGAAAGAGGGGAAGCTACTCTTGTTTATAAACAAAACAAAACCATTACGAAAGTAGAATTATGTATTAGTCAAGGGCAAAATAATCTAACGTGCCGACTCTTTTCTAGCTTGATTTTCTTATCCATAAAATAGAAAGAGCCTTGTGAAATTATCGGCATCGCAAGAGTTCACGTAAATATAGTAATGACGTGGAAAAGAATTTTACAAACAAGCAAAACTTGTTCGATCCTCAATCGTCATTTCTTGCAGGTAGGCTACCGGTCGCCCCGAGTCCAAGTCCAAAGACAGAAAAGACAAGAGTCGAGACAATTTGAGGCTCGGGCACAGTCATAGTCATATAGTTGCTAGAAACTTCACACACACACCCAAACACACACACACACACACACACACACGTACACAGAAAGAAAGAGAGAGAAATCAAATAATAATGCTCAATGCTAGAGAGAGAGCTGCGCCGGTGGAACCCACATATTTTGACTAATAAAATACGACGAGTCCACAAACGCATCAATAAGCAATAGCCTTTATATTATTTACTTTTTGGTAAAGTGGAAATGTTTCTTTTAGTTGATGTTGAAGCTTGATTATTATAATTATAATACAGTTAGGTACCTAATACTAATAATAATAAATTGCAATGTTCTTATATTCTTATGCCAGAAGAGTGCAGCCAGGAGGGAAGAAAATATTAGGCCTAGGCAGTGTAATGTATAACATATTCTTTTGAATCAAATATAAAGTTTTTAAATTTTAAAAATTTATTTTATGTAAATATTTATTTTTTAACTCTGGAAGTTTGTTTTTTTTTGGTTTTTTTTTTTCTGGTGTACATTATACAGGTCAGCCAGACGACTGTTGTAGTCGTTGGTAGGCAAGTCTGACTCTGTAACAAATGAACTCTGAATAGTCCAAAAGTACATTTCAAATTTTGAATCATTTTAAAATCTATTATTCCACTTTGTTTTCCAGAACAAGACAGTGACAGGCCTCTCCAGATCACAGTACTCTACCCGAAAAATTGGGGTTTGTTATTTATTTCTCTTTGTTGTTGCTTTCTTTCTATATCTCTTTTTCATTTATTTATTTTTTGTTGTTGTTGGTTTAGCTTCTTTTTGTTTCTGCCTTGGTCTTGACCCCTTATCCCCTTTCCCACCCCCACCCCCTTCTCTACTAGTCAAATACGTTAGTAATGTCAAGATTTAAAAAAAAAAAAAAAGAGAGAGAGAGAGAGAGAGAGAGAGAGAGAGAGAGAGAGAGAGAGAGAGAGAGAGAGAGAGAGAGAGAGGTGTTGCACATTTTGAATTGCTATTCTTCCAGTATAGTAATGGTAATGCCAAACAAATTGAGTGTTTCTTGTGCAGTTTTTCATATCATGACATCCATGTATGGAAGGTTGTGATTAAAAATTGACAATCAATAAGAAATATTCTTTTTTGACACTTGTTAGTTACACTTGCACCAAATATTACAGGATCACTCTTTATATTTGCATCATGCACATTTAGTTAATTACGGCACTTTTCTATTTAATGTCAATTTACCGTTCACAGGAAGTCATTGAAGATGTTCGTCTTATTCGTAATATCGGAATCTCAGCTCACATCGACTCAGGAAAGACAACTCTTACGGAACGTTTGCTTTTCTACACAGGACGGGTTGATGAAATGCATGAGGTGAGTCTTAGCTGGAAATTTACAGATAGATGTCGATAGTAGTTAGGGGGTCCCAATAGCTCAGTTGGTAGAGCACTCGCTTCACACACAAAGGGACCGAGATCGATCCCGGGTGCGGTCGAGATTGTTTTTCTGACCCCCCAGCAGAGATTGGGTAGCTTGGTCTGTTACTGTTAGACCTGGTGGAAAGTACTTTGTGCTCGACCAGCATCCCATCCAAAGGGTAGCAAGCAATTGCTATTGTCTGTTTCACTCTATTGAAACCAGGATAAAAACTCTGGCTCCATGGGCCTAATGGCTCTGAAGGACCACTTTATTTTTTTGTCGATAGTGTTATCCCCATCCCATTTACTCTTATGCTTTCGGTTGAACTCCTCGAAGAGGTTTTCACTGGACTATATTTTCACTAACCCCAGGCGTCCACCACAAGAAAAACCTTAGCATTCACATTTATTTTCTATTCCATCTGAGATAGTTTAGTGTAAAATTCATTAGATAGTGTGCGCTTGGCTGAGAAACTCAAAACATTGCCATCTGGAAGTATAACGGACCAACACACACAAAACTATGTGTAACCTTAAACGTTTATAGTCTGGTTAATGCAGTTTAGTGAGAATTATTCACAAACATGGATGGCAAAAAAAACCAATAACAAAGGCAAGATTGATGTCATCTTCGTTCTATCTGTATCACTCGATCTGGAACTGTATTGTTTAGTTTGTCCAAAAAATATTCTAGGAGAGTCTTTAAAGGAATGCAAATGACATCCCATATGAGTCACATGTGCCTGATTAGCCGTGAACAGCCGTGTTCTCATTTTTACACCTGAGTGGAGTGAGAAAATGTGGGTAAAGATTCTTTTCCAAGAAATCATGTTTGCATTGCCACACACACACACACACACACACACACACACACACACACACACACACACACACACATTCCAAGTCGACATTGAATGAAATGTGTTTTGTCAATGTACAGAGCATCATTTAATATTGGAAATAATTTGACCCTCGCTTTCAGATTGGAAGGTCCTGGGTTCGAGCCTCGCTCAGTGCATAGTTGAGTCCTTGGAAAAAGCTTTTTACTCACATTCTCTCACCATACTCAGGTGTAAAATGAGTACCTGGCAGTTAACAGCGTTGTCTCTGTCCAAAAAAAATTATAATGTCGCCTTACAGGGCAGGGACCCCTTGTAAAACGCTTTGAGCACGTTTAGTGGATATTGCGCTATATATATATATATTTAAAATTTTTTTTAAATTGACAGTTTTACAATGTTTTTTAACATCAGGTGAGAGGCAAGGATGAGGTCGGCGCTAAGATGGATTTCATGGAGTTGGAGAGACAGAGAGGTATCACAATCCAGTCGGCTGCCACCTATGTCATGTGGAAGGAGCACAACATCAATATCATTGACACACCAGGTACACATCCGAATACTAAGAAAAGATAGATATACTGTGTTGATCCTGAATGGAAATTATCATAATGTTACACATCATTCATCGTTATATTAGCACAGATTTATACACTGTCATGAACTAATTGATGTAAATACGAAGCTAAATAAAAGCAAAATGAACATCAAATATAATAATAATAATAACAATGATGATAATAATAATAATAATAATAATAATAATAATAATAATAATAATAATAAGCATATTTATATAGCGCCTAAAAAAATAAAATATTCATAAAATATACAGCAGTTACAAGCAATGCTATAAAAATTGGACACAATGTACAAACTAAACAGACACAGACTGGGAAAATATGTTTTAAAGTGATATAATAAGTTCGTGTTTTAAAATATTTGATTGGCAGTAGGAAATGATTAAATAAAAAAAATATTTCTATCTGCATTGGGATTATTATTATTATTAATATTGTTATTATTATTATTATTATTATTATTATTATTATTATTATTATTATTATTATTATTATTATTACGAGGGCTCTTTCAGAAATAACCGAAAAATGCCCATTGCTCAGCAACCAGAGGAGATTTTTTAATTCTGTAAACGACATGATATTCTTTACTTCCTTACGGATATTCCCAGAAATTATGAAATGCATCATTTTGCACAATGAATTTCTAGACGATTTTAAAGATGGCGGCCCACCTTGAAACTTGGTCAAAGGAGGAAATCAGGGCTGTCATACATTTTTTGAACGCCAAAAGTCTGAATCCTACCGAAATTCATAAAGAACTTCAGAGTGTATATGGTGAGCATGTTATAAGCCGTACACAAGTCTATCACTGGTGTAATTTGTTTGAAGCCGGCCATTCCGACTTGACAGACAGGGAAGGGAGAGGGCGTTCGATAACTGCGACGTCAGAAGACAATGTGAAGCGAGTTGATGAGCTTATTCGTCAAGACAGGAGGTTGAAACTTCATGAAATCGCAAGCAGTCTTGAAATTTTGGAAACTTCTGCCCATAGAATTGTATTTGATGAACTTGGCTACAGAAAAGTCAGCGCAAGATGGGTTCCAAAGCAATTGACAGACAATCATAAAGAACAAAGATTGGACATCTGCAGGGAACTTTTGAGAAGAAGCAAGAGCTCACGCAGGGTTCACGGGCATACTGCCAACGCCGGCGGAGACTTTCTAGGGTACGATGTGACTTTTCTTGACAGCATAGTCACCGGTGATGAGACTTGGTTGCACCATTGCACCCCAGAAACAAAGCAAGATTTGATGACATGGAAACATCCATCCTCACCTGTCGCGAAGAAATTCAAAGTCATGCGGTCAGCAAAGAAAATAATGGGAACTGTTTTCTGGGACAGTCGTGGTGTTATTCTGTTCGAAACCTTACAACCTGGAGAAACAATCAATGCTGCAAGGTACTGCCAAACTCTTGACAAGCTTAGGAAGGCCATTCGCAGAAAGCGCCCAGGGCAGTTGACCAACGGGGTCATTTTGCAACACGACAACGCTACACCCCACACAGCACGAGTCACGCAAGGTTGGCTAGAGAAATATGGATGGGAGATTTTGCCACACCCACCACACAGTCCAGACCTCGCACCATCTGATTATCACCTCTTTGGGCCACTGAAACGTGAGCTGGCAGGAAAGCGCTTTGATGTCGATGAAGAGCTTGTTGACCATGTGCGGAAATGGCTACAAAACCTTGACGGAAATTTCTTCCGAGAGGGTATCTATTCCATGGTGCGGCGTTGGCAGAAGTGTGTCGACAGACTTGGCTGTTACGTAGAGAAATGAAGGACGAGTCAAGGTATGAACACGTGCAAGAATTTTGTTGATAGCATAAAAAACCCGGATTTTACAGGCATTTTTCGGTTAATTATGAAAGAGCCCTCGTATTATTATTATTATTATTATTACTATTATTATTATTATTATTATTATTATTATTATTATTATTATTATTATTATTATTATTATTATTATTATTATTACTATTATTATTATTATTATTATTATTATTATTATTATTATTATTATTATTATTATTATTATTATTATTATTATTATTATTATTATTATTATTATTAGTCATACAAATGAATTGCTTGAATATGCTCTTTTAACCGATTATTCTTCATATTCACTCTATTTTCCATAATCCGCATCACAGTCATCAACACTTCTTGTTGGTCCCGTATTTTCTGTTCTTTTTCTAAGTATTCTCCATTGATAACCAATCTCTCTGGTCCTGGCTGGGTTGACTATATCAGGACCCCACAGCATTTGTTTTCATGGAATGAAACCACGAGACGGTTCATCAATACCAGTCGAGCTTTTATACAGCGCAATATCTACTAAATGTGCTCAAAGCGCTTTACAAGGGGTCCCTGTCCAACAGCAACATTTAACATTTAGCCTGTAAGGCGATATTATAATTTCTTTTTGGACAGAGACAATGCTGTTAACAGCCAGGTACTCATTTTACACCTGAATATGACTCAACTATGCCCCGAGCTAGGCTCGAACCCAGGACTTTCCTATCTGAAAACGAGTGTCATACCACAAGATCACATGGATAGCCGCACAATGAAAGCAAAGAGCGCCAAATCTGAAAATCAATTCATCTATTTTTCCTCTTCTTTTTACATTTTTTAAAAATCAACCTTTGTGATATCCTGCCTCACATATGTGACCCTTCGCCTCAAAACGGTATTATGTCGGGTTGGTTAAGATGTTGAAAATTGAATTTATAGCCAGAAATATCAGACTTGTTGAATTTGTATTTTTTATTGAGGAGAATGGATACCATGTTTTAGGGTGCTGATGCCAATAATTTAAATTTTTGACCAGTTTAACATTTAATTCAGATTTTAAGCATATGGTTCGTTCCGACATAATACCGTTTTGAGACGATTGGTCACATATAATGTCAGCGAAAATAAAATTGAGCCTGCTCTTAAAGTGAAAAATTAAATTTATCGATCAAATTTTTTTGTTCTTCTAATTTCCATTTTCCTTTATTTTTTTATTATTTTTTTTGTATTTAGGTCATGTTGATTTCACAGTGGAGGTAGAAAGAGCTCTGCGTGTCCTGGATGCCGCTGTGCTGGTTCTGTGTGCTGTGGGAGGCGTTCAATCCCAAACCTACACAGTCAACCGACAGATGAAGCGCTACAACATTCCGTGCATGGCATTCATCAACAAACTAGACAGAATGGGATCGAACCCAAATAGGGTTCTACACCAACTGAGGTTGGCTTTTTTTCTTTCTTTTATTAAAAAAATTTTTTTTTTTCACATCCCCTACTTATCTAATGCTTACTTTGTGACACAACTAACATCGCCATCATCATCATCATCATCATCATCATCATCATCATCATCATCATCATCATCATCCCATTTTGCCCTTGATTTTTTTTCTTATTATTTTGTTTGTCAAACGTTGCCAGGCCAGCATTACAATCTCATTTCTATTGTATTATCAAGTTTGAAGTTGGAAAGGTTAATAGTAGTTTATCTCAATATATATATGCCAAATATTATTATTATTATTATTATTATTATTATTATTATTATTATTATTATTATCATTATTATTATTATTATTATTATTATTATTATTATTATTATTTTTATTATTATTATTATTTTTATTACTATTATTATTATTATTTTTATTACTATTATTATTATTATTATTATTATTATTATTATTATTATTATTATTATTATTATTATCATTATTATTATTGTTGGTCATAGAAATGCACTGCTTGAATATGCTCTTTTAATTGATTATTCTTCAAATTCACTCTTTTTATCCCCCATAATCCAAGCGTCAGGTTTTCTACTGACACAGACTATATTTTAACAACGAACAGAGAACAATGTGAAATACTACTAAAGAAGTCAATATGTTTTGTTGTTGTTGAATTAAATCAGTTCATTTTTTATACGATCAGTTTTCTATGTCATTCATTGTCTGGATGGATCATACATTTTTTTTTTTTTGACTCTACAGATCAAAGTTGGGCCATAACGCAGCTTTCCTGAATATCCCGATTGGGCTGGAGAACAATCACGTTGGCATTGTCGATCTTATTGAGGAAAAGGCTATCTATTTCGAGGAACCACAAGGGTATAACTTTGTGTTTATACATTTTTATGCATGCCACGTCTGTAAACGAATTTCCATTTTTATTTTTTTTTAAAGTATATATTATTATTATTATTATTATTATTATTATATATTATTATTATTATTATTATTATTATTATTATTATTATTATTATTATTATTATTATTATTATTATTATTATAACACTTTTAATATGGGGCTGGCTGTCGAAAAATATTTTTTTCTTGTTTAAAAAAAAATCGATATGAAGTATCCTCAATCACTCACTCACTCAATCCTCTCCGGGCCTGCTGGCACTTGAGGCAATGCAAGGGATCTCCACCTGGTCCTGTCAGCAGATATTCTTGGGGCCATTTCGAGGGACAGATTTCTCAATGCAATAAAAAAACAAAAAACCCAGCAGTCCTTCTGAGCTATAAAGCCATTTTTTTTTCATGTATTTTTCTAGCTGTTTTGCTTGGCACTGATTCATATAAATTTTGATCTTGCATAAGTTCCTTCTCTAACAATTTTTTAAATTTTAATATTTGATTGTTATGTTTTCAAAATAAATGATTATGATGTTTTCACACCACGTATGTTATTTGAAAAAAAAATCCCAACTTTTGTTACAACCTTTAGCTGAGTTAGTAATCGTCCATTTTATGCAAAGGAATATTCTATGACATCTGCCCACACAGCAATAGTGGTTGACTGGATTTAATGTTAAATCTGGTAGGAGCTGGATTGAAATTGACTTGTCTCTGATTGAGGGGGTAGCAAACATTGACTATTTTGTCCTTTCCAGACTACAAATAACAATGTGGAATTGAATGTAAGTTTCAATTTAATACGCGAAAACAGATAAACATACTCATTCACACACACAAGCATACACACACACACACACACACAACACAAACCAGACAGACCTATCTTGCTTCTCATACCATCTACTAAAGACGAAACAGACAATGACTTTATAATTTTCTTGTTGTTCTCATGAACAGGTTAACGTTGAGAGAGGATGAGATCCCAGCCCACATGAGGACAGAAGCTTCAGACAGAAGGCAAGAAATGATTGGTATGGGATAAATGATTTTTTTTCTATTTTAATTGAAAAGCAGGGGTTCTCAATATCTCAGTGATATAACATTTCCCACACGCATGAATGGGACTGGGAGTGTGTGTTTGTGCATGCGTGTGTGTGTGTGTGTTTATGTGTGGTTTTTGCACTTTTTGTTTCACCTATGTCTGTTTTCGTATAATATGTATATGCTGTAACCAAATGAAAAATTACCTTAATGGACAATAAAGATATTATTATTATTATTATTATTATTATTATTATTATTATTATTATTATTATATTATTATTATTATTATTATTATTATTTTTATTATCATTTAAGTATTACTAAGAATTGAAAATTCGTAATTTTCCATAAAATTTCATATTTGGCCATGAAATTTGTCTAAAATTCGTAAAATTACGAAAAATTCGTAAGATTCGGCACGTATGCTTAGGAAAAATTTGTCTTTAGGGCCTATTCCGAGTGAAGACTGGTAAAACACAGGCATCATAATAATAATAATAATAATAATACTTTATTGCATCCCAAAAAGGAAATTTTTTGTACAGACGTGTTATAATTTACACATAAGATAAAAATACAATGGAAATAGGATGTATATATATAAAAAAGGAGCAGCTCTATAACCAGAGCTGCGCTTTATAATATGAATAATTTCAACACTGTAAAATAGTTAAAACTGTCACTATAAATTGAAAATTGAAAAGATTGCAAAACAATAAATTAATAAATTAATATTTATATTTTAAAAAAGTAAAAATGAGAAATAATTATATAAAATGATTATTGCTTGTTGTTATAAAGCCTAATACTGGACGGCAGAAAAGATTTTCGGTGTCTCTCTGTTTTCGTTGAAATAGAGAAAGGGCGACCACTTCTTTCTGACATAATAATTGATGGTCTTAGTGGATGATACTGGTCATTTAATATTTTAGTTATTTTATTTATACAAAATTTCTCGTATAAAAGATCTACATCGTCAACATCATTTATATAGCGTTTAATGGATTTTTTAATATTTGAATTTATTTTGTTCCTTTCCACTGCTAAGCAATTGCCTCCCCAAGCTGTTATACAAAATGACAAAACACTTTCGATTACTGCTCTATAAAATAATGTGCAGAGGGTTTTATCTATTCTAAACTGAGAGAGTTTCGATAAAAAATATGTACGTCTGCACATCTTATGCCTAATTATTTTCAAGTGTTCATCCCACTTGAGCCTGTCATCAATCGTTACACCAAGGTATTTGTAGTGAGGAACTCGCTGGACGAATTGGTCCTTTAATTTTAACGGTTCTATCGGTTCCTTCACTCTCCTAAAGTCATCATCCGCAGTGCAACACCGCAAATTGAGCTAGGGCGAGGTAACTAGCTTAAGATGACATTCGAACTCGGTACCTTTCGGGTACAAAGCAATGACCGTATTGCTGAGCCGCACTGCCCCTGTGAAAAAATTGTTATTGTTGCTTGTTGTATGTATGAGTTGCATTGTACATTAGTACGGCACCTATAAGGTGCATAAAAGTGTCACGGTCACAGGGAATCCACATATTGGGACCAAGCACGTCTGTTCCTGGCTAGAGTCACAACTTCGTCAATGGGCATAGAATCCAGTCCATGTAGTAGAGTGCCTGCTGGTCTAGTTGTCGTCTGTTCCTGGCTAGCCACAATTTCGTCAATGGCCATAGAATCCAGCCCATGTAGTAGAGTGCCTGCTGGTCTAGTTGTCGTCTGTTCCTGGCTAGAATCACAATTTCGTCAATGGGCATAGAATCCAGTCCATGTAGTAGAGTGCCTGCTGGTCTAGTTGTCGTCTGTTCCTGGCTAGAGTCACAATTTCGTCAATGGGCATAGAATCCAGCCCATGTAGTAGAGTGCCTGCTAGTCTAGTTGTCGTCTGTTCCTGGCTAGAGTCACAATTTCGTCAATGGGCATAGAATCCAGCCCATGTAGTAGAGTGCCTGCTGGTCTAGTTGTCGAGCTCTTCAAGTAAGCAATAAAAGTTTGACGCAGGAGGCGGTTGCTTGTAATTATATTTCTTTATTTTTGTTTTTTTCTTACTTTGTTTCCCCCCCCCCCCCCCCCCCCCCCCATAGAAATGGTGTCTAATGTAGATGATGATTTAGGTGAGATGTTTCTGGAAGAAAAGACACCGAGCACAGATGAAATCATGGTTTGTTTCTTTTATTTTTTTTCAAAGATTTTGTTAATAATTGAGCTGGTGCTGATATAACCTAAATGTGTTGCAAGTGCAGTAAAACCCTTAAAAACAAACAAAAGCGAACAAACAATTATTTTGAAAGTAAAAAGAAAATGATGTAAGCAGGTATTGTTGCAAGATAAGAATCTGAAAAAGTGTGAATGATTCGGTTCAGTGCTAGATTAAGCTGTCACGGATCGTATTTTTAAAAAAAATTTAGCATCAAAACAGCAATGATGTTTAAGAGATAAGAATTATAATTTTGTTATCATTAGATAAATTATAGACATTATCTTAAAATGAATTTGCTTTGCTTTTTGAATGAGATTATAAAATTAAAAAAAAAAAATTCCCTTTATTCATCCCATTGGGAAAATTTGTCTCAAGGGTCTATTCCAAGGGAATAACCCAGGCGTTAACCGCAGTGCAGTGACTGCAAATTGAGCTAGGGCGAGGTGACTTGCTCAAGGCCACACAGCGCATCGACGGATGATCGAACTCAGTACCTTTTGGGTACGAAGCAAAGACCGTACCCCTGAAACACGTTGCCCCTATGAAGAGCATTGTTCAAAATTCTGTTTACATTCAAAACGTCTTAAGTGGTGACAATATGAGCTTATCATAAGCTTTATTGTGTTGGGGAAAAGATCCAAGGAAATGTTGAATTAAGAAAAAATTTCTCTTTCCTCACCAGGCTGCTGTTAGGAGGACCACCTTGAGAAGATCATTCACTCCGGTATTGGTCGGCACAGCCTTGAAGAACAAAGGGATACAACCCTTGTTGGACTCTGTTATCCATTATTTCCCTAACCCATCCCAGGTCAATAACACCTGTCTGGACAACAGTAACGGGTAACTTTTATTTCTTGACGTCTTTTCAGGCTTACTGTACAGTAGGCACATTAGAATAAGCAATTGTCACATCAGTCATTGATTGATGCTGGTGTGTTTGATATATACTTTTGGGTCAAATTCAGACAAAAGCAAAAAATTTAAAAACATTTTTACTCCTGCTAACCGCTATGTAAACGGCAATTAAAAACAAATCTTTTTCATTCTGCTTTTCGTGATTCAATGTGAACTTCGAACAAGATGCGTGTACGTGACTGTTGTGGTGATTTCGTAGTCGAATGAATGAACGTGTGTGAGACCAAAAAACTATTGTAAAACACCTCTGAACACTATTTGTGGATACTGGCGCTCTAAATATTATAATAATAATATGTAAATGCATTTATCGTGCGGCTATGTGGTCTCGTGGTATGAAACTCGCTTTCGGATTGGAAGGTCCTGGGTTCGAGCCTTGGAAAAGACTCTTTCCTCACATTCTCTCACAGTACTCAGGTGTAAAATGAGTGAGTACCTGGCTGTTAACAACGTTGTCTCTGTCTGAAAAGTTGCAATATCGTCTAACAGGCGTCACGTCCCGTCCTATATGTTAAATGTTGCTGTTGGACAGGGACCCCTTGTAAAGCACTTTGAGCACATTTAGTGGATATTGCGCTATATAAAGCTCAATCTTTAATCTTTAATAATAATATGCAAATGCATATATTTTTTTACTTTCTTCTTGTTTATTCATTGTGTCTCCTGTTTGTTTATTTCAGAGTTGAAAAGTCAGTCAAGTTTGAATTGAATCCAGACAGATCCACAGATCCTGCATTTGTAGGTCTAGCATTTAAACTGGAGGTAAGATTTTTATTCATAAGAACTCTTTTATTTAACTCAATGTCTTATCTGAGACATTTAGAAATAGTAATAGTTTTGTCTGGCTATATGGTCTTGTGGTATGACACTCGCTTTCGGATCGGAAGGTCCTGGGTTCGAGTCTGGCTCGGCGCATATTTGAGTCCTTGGAAAAGGCTCTTTACTCACATTCTCTCACCGTACTCAGGTGTAAAATAAGTACTTGGCCGTTAACAGGGTTGTCTCTGTCCGTAAATAAAATTATAATATCGCTAACAGATGTCTTGTCTTGTCCTAAATGTTAAATGTTGCTGTTGGTCAGGGACCCTTTGCAAAGCGCTTTGAGCACGTTTAGTGGATATTGCGCTGTAAAAAAGCTCTGTTTTTTAACTAAAAAAAAAATGTCTTCTTTTGTGCTTAACTTTTCACGAGTGCTCAGAACCTTTTTATGAAACAAACTAATTGTTTGAAAGCATCCACTCATCACTACGTATGTCTGCTATTAATCTATTATTTGACATTGTTTGGATTTGCTTTGTACAAAGGATTAAGTGGCCTTATAGAGATACCAATTGGTCAAGACTAAATGCAGTCAAATAAAATACAAACCAGGCAGGTTTGGTCATCAAACTTAATATTTCTCCACACAAATTTGACATTCATCTCAACCCCTTTTTCCTCTCGTATATATATATATATATATATATATATATATATATATATATATATATATATATATATATATATATATATATAATATATACATAATGTATGGGACAATCAAGGCCAGGTAGCCTGGAGGGTAGTCGAACATTGTACCTTTAGGGTACAAAGCAAAGACTATACCAGTGAACCATGTTGCTCTTAACTCTATCTTTACCGACCATTTTCAGAATTTTCCCAAAATGGCAGGCTTACCCAGCAGAAAAATTGATGTTTTAAACTCAAACAAGCTCTCTACAAAACAACTTTAAGTTCTTATCAATTAAACAAATATCATTGTGATGTACAAAATAAATCTGAATAAGAAAAAATGTCTATTGCGTCGTAACAAATCTGACGATTTGGCTGCAGGTGGTAAGGAGAGGGTTAATCTCATGTTTGATCTTCTTTATCTGTTCCATCCATCCAGGCAGGTAAATTTGGCCAGCTGACGTATGTACGAGTGTACCAAGGTGGAATCAAGAAGGGCGACACCATCATAAATACCAGGACCCAGAAAAAGACACGAGTGCAGCGACTAGTCAGGATGAATGCCGATGAGATGGAGGTAAATGCATATTACGTGTGAACTGTTAGATGGATGTTTAGAGTGTCTCGTCCTATGTGTTTCTGTTGCCTAAGAACCCTTTGTAAAACGCTTTGAGCACATTTAGTGGATATTGTGTTTAATAATAGCTCAAGATTTTTGTTTATTTTTCTTTTAAGTTTTATTAAAGGAAATGGATAAAAATCCATATCCTAAATTCATTTTTAGACATTTTTTTTTTTTACACTAGTGTTCCTGTAAGATATGTTTTACATCACAAATATTTTTTCAATGATGGGTTTGTGCATTTTTAAGGATATATTTTTTCAGAATTTGAAATTGTTTTTTTTAGATGTTGAGCAGATTTTGTAAATGAATCATGTGTTGCATTTCTAATTGTATTTCTCTCTGTCTCTCTCTCTCTCCCTCTCTCTCTCTCTCTCTCTCTCTCTCTTTCTCTGTCTCTCTCTTCCTCTCTCTCTCTCTCTCTCTCTCTCTCTCTCTCTCTCTCTCTCTCTCTCTCTCTCCCTCTCTCTCTCTCCACACAGGATGTACCAGAAGTCTATGCAGGGGACATCTGTGCCTTGTTTGGAATTGACTGTTCTTCTGGGGATACATTTGTCACAAGAGGCAACACGCATCTCTCTATGGTAACCAGTTTCAATTGTATAAATCAGTTGTGTTTTTTTTTTGTGTTTTTTTTCTGTTTAGTTCTTTTTTTTTTTTTTCCCCCAATTTTTTTTGACTTGATCTAGTGACAATTTTGATTAGTTCACAATCATTTATTATTATTATATAAGCACATTGATTATGATATTCTGTATCAGTAGTACTTTGTGATAGATCAGCATCCTATCCAAAGGATAGCAAGCAATTATTATTTTCTATTTAATGCTATTGATGCCGGGATAAAAAACTAAAGTAAAGACTAAAAACGATTTTTTTAAGTGGAATCTGCACTAAAGTCAACACATCTTATTGGTCCCAAATTTTCTTGTTCTTTATCCAAGTGCATTCCCTTGATAATGGACAAATTCAATCTTGCATATCTGCCTACGTTATGCATCATCTGTAATTGTTACAGATATTTGGTGACCTTTACGGAAATGGAAGAAAAATTACGAATTGTGATTTCACAGCAATTTTGTGGCAGTGTTAGAGGAAAAATATTTTCTTTCTTAAGTTATCCCAGTGTTAAGAGAATTTTTTAAAAAATCCGTTAAGTTATTAAGGCTACAGCTCAATTATGCGCCCATGATAGCTGAGATGATCGCTAACTTTTAATGGTGGCCATCAACCACAGCCAAAAGATTACCCAATAAAACATTGATGCCCTCTCTGCATAGCCGCGTCCTTGGCAGGCTATGTTTACTGAAATTTTGGCTATGTGGTCTTGTGGTATGACACTCGCTTTTGGATCGAAGGTCCTGGGTTTGAGCCTCACTCGGCGTATAGTTGAATCCTTGGAAAAGGCTCTTTACTCACATTCTCTCACCTTACTCAGATGTGAAATGAGTACCTGGCCGTCGACAGCGTTGTGTCTGTCACAAAAAAAAAAATTGCAATATCGCCTAACAGGCGTCATGTTTCATTCTACGTGTTGCGTGTTGCTGTTGGTCAGGGACCCCTTGTAAAGCGCTTTGAGCACATTTAGTGGATATTGTGCTTTATAAAAGCTCATTTCAAAGTTCATTTTTAAATTTAACCATTTATTACTGATAAATTTTGTGTTGGCTTTATCAGGATTTCATCGTATGTTATAGAATAGGAATGAAATGCATGACAGGGAAAGCTTTAGATTGTAATTTTAATAGCCTACGTGTAGTCTGGGTATTACAATAATACAGCACACCAGAAGAAACTTAACAAATTACTGCATTACAACCTTTGGATTAAACATACAACAATTGTGGACTACCATTATGAAGACTAGATGAATCTTGCAGGCTTTTTCAGATCATATGTCTGGTCATAAGTCGACTTGCAGGCTTTTTGAGGTCCCGTTGCTTGCACCCGTGATAGAGTCCCACGAGGCGGGTGGTTGGATGGGAGCATCACCCTTGAATCATATACCTATGGTGTTCACATGGGTGTACGATCCGATAGTGATGTCGTTTCTTCTTCTCTTTACTAGCCTATCCTGCTTCTTTGGTTTGTGATTGTATTTTTGACAGGGGATATTTTTTTTCCTGTAAATCTTCTGCCTGTTTGTTCTTGGTTATTTATAATTTAGCTTATGATATCTTTAGGTTATGATTTTGATTGACCTTTGTACTATTTTTGTTAGATTGCTTGTTTCTTTGTTTCAGCGGTCTCTCATATAACCTCAATTGTGTTGGAAGAGACCTAAAGCAACAAACAAACAAACAAAAGAGTCCCACGAGAAGAGTGATGAAGTCTTATGATGTTCTGCTGGGACAGAGTAATGTCAATGTTGCTGCTCGAAGCTTGAAGAAACAAATATGAAATTGAATGTAAGATTCAATTTAATCAATGAAAACGGGTAATGTGGACGGTTTGGGTTTCCCCTTTATCAACAAAACAGGATGAATGAAACACTACAGAAGAATGGAGCCTTAACAACGCCATAATCACAGTATCTCATTCATGTGTCGTGTTTCATTCATCCTGTTTTGCTGGAAACCCCAAATGTCCACATTATCTGTTTTCGTTCATTAAATTTAATCTTACATTCAATTTTACATTGTTATTTATTGCTGGGATAGGCACTGTTGAATAATCTATTCTATTGTTTTTTTTTGTTTTGTTTTTTTTGTTTGATGACTGTAGAAGTGTTTTGAGCCTGAAACTTACCTTGTATCATATTTGGTTCAATTTTGAATTTTTTTTTGATATTCATCTTTGTTCTCATCATCGAATTCCTCAGGAGTCCATGTTCATCCCCCAGCCAGTCATCTCGATGTCCATCAAGCCACTCAAGAAAGCCGACATTGACAATTTCTCGAAAGGCATCAACCGATTCACGAAAGAGGATCCAACTTTCCGAGTGTCGTGGGACGACGAGTCCAAAGAGACGATCGCCTCCGGTATGGGAGAGCTGCATTTGGATATATACGCACAGGTATGTCGTAAGTGATGTGAGGACACAAAGTTGCAGGGTTTATACCTATAACACAGTGTTGGTGTAGTGTTGAGTATTATATATCAATCTTCACCTCGTAAGAGCCCTGTTCCTTAGTTTGCACTTTCCCCTAGTGCAAGTTTAAAATGGCATTGCAATAAGCTTTAACAGTCATGATGTCCCTTCCCTCGTAACGACGCATAGTATCTTAGTAACTGGCTCTAAACTATCCGAACATTGGCGGACGCCCTTATGAAATACTTCTCAGACGAGTATAAAAGTGTATCTAGAGGAGAAAAACAATATTAATCTGATCATGTTTTGACTTTTATACATTCTGATCTAATGACATGTGAAAAAGTTCAAGCCAGCATGAAGAATAAAAACTACCGATTTTCTTTGTTTAGAACCAAACTGCTCGTTACTGTGGGGACGTGACTTCTGACTATTGAATCCTATTGTAGTAAAATTATACTGATTTTTTCACATTACACACTTTAGCAATAATCAAAATCTGAATCAGTTGTTAATATTCTGTATAAAATCAGTATTCACAATGACCAAAAAAAACCAAAACAAAACGAAATGAGATGGTAGGAAGACAAAGGTTTAAAATTAAATTTGAAAATTAATATTAAAATTCCCTTTATTCATCCCCATGGTGAAATTTGTCTTTAGAGTCTATTCCAAGGGAAGACTGGAATAACTCAGGCACCAGCCGCAGTGCAAGGCCGCAAAGTGAGCTAGGGCAAGGTGACTTGCTCAAGGACACACAGCGCAACGGGTGATCAAACTCGGTTCCTTTTGGGTACGAAGCAAAGACCGTACTGCTGAGCCACGCTGTCCCAGAGAGAATCATTCAAAAAGACCGGACGTATTGGATTGAATTGAAAGGTCATGACCTACTGATCTATTTAAGTGCGGCTATGTGGTCTCTTCACTCACATTCTCTCACTGTACTCATGTGTAAAATGAGTCCTTGGTCGTTAATAGCATTGTCTCTGTCTGGAAAAAAATTATAATATCGCCTAACAGGCGTCATGTAACGCCCTACTCATTAAGTGTTGCTGTTGGTCAGGGACCCTTTGTAAAATGCTTTGAGCATGTTTAGTGGATTTTGCGCTATATAAAAGCTCAATTTAAAATTATTTAAAAAAAAAATTATTATTATTATTATTATTATTATTATTATTATTATTATTATTATTATTATTATTATTATATATTATTATTATTATTATTATGATTATTATTTTTTATTTTTAAAAATTTTTTAGAAAAAGCTCAATTGATGATGAGAAATTCACTACCCCTATGTGTGTTATATTTTTTTTCCATTCCAGCGACTGGAGAGAGAGTTCAATGCCAAGTGTGTCCTAGGCAAACCCAAAGTGGCTTTCAGGGAGTCTCTTATATCGCCATGCGAGTACGTTTGACCTGCCTTGAATTCTTGGTATCTTCCTCTCTGCTCTGCTCTTTATCGCCTCCCCCCTCCTCTCTCTTTCTCCCTCCCCCTCTCTTTCTCTTATTATTATCATTGTTATTATTATTGATTATTTCTATTATTGTTATTATTATTATTATTATTATTATTATTATTATTATTATTATTATTATTATTATTATTATTATTGTTGTTGTTGTTGTTGTTGTTGTTGTTGTTGTTGTTGTTGTTGTTGTTGTTGTTGTTGTTGTTGTGGTTGTTGTTGTTGTTGTTGGTGTTGTTGTTGTTGTTGTTGTAGTTGTCGTCAATATTATTATTAATATTATTATCATTGCTATTATTATTTATATTATTATATATTACTATTATTATTGCTGTTTTTCTTCTTCTTCTCCTTCTTCTTTTTCTTCTTCTTCTTCTTCTTCTTCTTCTTCTTCTTCTTCTTCTTCTTCTTCTTCTTCTTCTTCTTCTTCTTCTTCTTCTTCTTCTTCTTATTTTTATTATTATTTATTGCTATCCTCACCAGCATTCATTATTCAGAGAATATAAATTTAAGTTTATCGTTAACATCGCTTTGTTTGAATTACTTGCACCAACCAGATACGACTATTTCCACAAGAAACAGAGTGGTGGCCAGGGACAGTACGCCAGGGTTATCGGATCTGTCGAGGTGAGTAACAAGTTTACTCACAGTCATGAAGCTTATGGAATCAGATTTTTTCTGTTTTCGTATATTAAATTGAAGCTTACATTCAATTTCACATTGTTATTTATTTATTTATTTGTGGCTATCTGTTCAATTATCAGCTCCTAGATCATTCAGACATAATACTGCTATGAGAGATTGGTCACATGTTGAGGATAAAGCTTATGTTAAGTGTTGAAAGCCACAAACTTATTTATTTATTTATTTATTTATTTATTTATTTATTTATTTATTTATTTATTTATTTATTTATTCATTCATTTATTTATTTTAGTATCCTTGTTTATACCATTTCAGCCATTACCAGTAGAAGACAATACCAAATTAGAATTCAGCAATGAGACAGTGGGCACCAACATACCCAGGCAGTATGTGCCTTCTGTCAAAAATGTAAGTTACTATTTTTTATGTTTTGAAAAATCAATAGCCATAATATGACTAATATAGCTTTTGCTTTAACGGAGGTCTTTATTTTATATGCAATTTTTCATTAAAAATTTTTCTAGGTGGGGATCCTTGCTGTGTCTACTATCCCTGTGTGTCTGTTTTCCAATTGCGTTATTCTGTTTTTGTCTTGGAATGAGATTACTTGGTTTTGTCCTGACCCTGGCCAGAGTCCTTGCTGGGAGTTGAATGTATAGTTATTGTTTTGGGAGATGATATTTTTTTTCCTAGTAAATCATCTCTCTGTTGTGCACTGTTATTTTTTCATTTTTAACATATGATTTGTAAACATTTGAGTGTATTCCTCTTAGTGGGATCATGTGCTGGTGTCTGGATGAGACTTTTAGGTGTTCTCAAACTAGGTACACTGACAGTGTGCTCTTGGAATCTACACCTGTTTCCTTTTTGAACCAATTCCCCTTTTGTCTTCCCTTTTCTTGGGTGCTTTAATTGTAATTCTAGAACTTTTTACTATCCCATTTTCTTCCTTTTACTGGCACTGATATTACCTTAATGTGTTGCAAGCGTCGTAAAACCCTTAAAAACGAAAACAAAAAGCATCATAACAAATTTTTAAAACATGTATTGCTATTTTTTGTAAACTTTTGGTATCATTGTGACGCTTAGCAGCCAAAGAGGTTTTTTTCCATTCGACCCACTGGGGTTTGAATAATGCATTGTCAAACTCTATTTTGAAATTGTTTTGGTGCTATATATTTAGGCTAACAAATGTTTTCATTTAATTATATATTCATAACTCTTAACTCTTTCTGTGCTGAGGCTATATTCGCATTTCCGTCACAAAATGGCTGACATCTGATTGAGGCAGCATGAGAATGACAAGCTAAGACAAAGCGACATTCGAATTTGGCGCAAAATCTCAATTAAAATACCCCCCCCCCCCCCCTAGGGCCAATTGAATGTTCTGATGAAAGAAATGATAACATTGGTTCAATTTATAGTACTTACTTTTGTAGAAAGTAGGATTGGATTACTTTATTCTTTTTTGCCTTTCAAGACCAGCCGCGTGTGCGGCCATTGGCCAGTAGAACAGATTCTGCTCTGGGCGCACAGTGCGGCCAATGGTCCGAAAGAGTTAATATGATAATTAATTCAAAATTAGATGTTTTAGAAGGAAGAACCCTATACACAGTGTCAATCATTGCCTTTGTAGAAATATTTCTTTCTCTCTCGAAAAATCTGTGGATGAAAAAGTGCAAGACACAAAGAAGACAGACAAATCATCCCAAAAATTTAGCTTGCCTCAAGCGGGATCCAAACCTCAGACCACCTGATCAGGCCTGAGGTTCGATCCCCAGTGTTTAAATGTTGCTGCTTGAAGCTCGAAGAAATAAATAACAATGTGAAATTGAATTTATGCTTCAATTTAATGTACGAAAACAGATAAAATGGGACGTTTCGGGTTTCCTCTGTATAAACAAAACCTTTTTTGTTTATTCATCTTAACAACACGACTACCACATTATTTCATTCGTCTGTTATGTTTCATTCATCCTGTTTTGTTGATAAAGGGGAAACCTGAAACGTCCATTTTATCTGTTTTCCGTATATTAAATTGAAGCTTACATTCAATTTCACATTGTTATTTAGATCCCCAGTGTGCAGGCTGATTTTTTTGGAATTATTTTTTTTCTTGTTATTTTCTTTGTGTTTTGTTTCATATATATTATTTTATTAGATTTGTATCTTACACCAGTGCCTGCTCCCTAAGTTGTCACTTCTTTCTCATTTTTCAGGGTTTTCTGAAAGCCTGCGAAAAAGGTGCCTTGTCCGGTCACAAGGTGACTGGGGTCAAGTTTAGACTGGACGATGGCGCTAACCATGCGGTGGACTCTAGTGACCTGGCTTTCCAAATCGCTGGGGAAATGGCCATGAAGGATGGTGAGATTTTTAATCCTTTACATTCCACTGGGTGGGGTTCCTGACCTCCCATAGTGGGCACGGGGGTACATACTGTCTCTTCTATCCCCTTATATATGTTATTGTTATATTATATAACTTGTTATTTTGCATTTTATTTTATTTGTTTTCCACGTTAATTTGTGTATTGTTGTGCTGACAAAGGGTTTGTACCCGAAACGTCCATTGTCTGTTTTGTTCCCATACGAAGTCTCTCCATTTTCACTCTATCGTAAGTATTTTACGATACCGGCTTCAGGCAGCCCCTACCGTTTTCTACAACTCTGGCTACAATTGAACCCCTGTTCTCATCTTTGTTACTTTTCATTCTGTAAAATTAGTAGTAGTAGTAGTTGCAACTACAGACCAGCTAAATGTGTCAGTGCATGACATAATCAGTCGGAAGGTGAAAATTTTGGATTTTGATTTTTTTTCTTCTCATTTTCTGAAAGAATTTTCTCCCCAGAGTATTTTAATCTTGATTTGAAGTAAATCGAGTGATTTTTCATGAAGTTATGGTCAGATGTATGGGAAAGGTATCCAGCAACTTTTCTCAAATTTCATACTTTTTCAACTTGACTAGCTGTCAAAAATATTTAGAAGTGAAATTAACCTTTGATATTTCCCAAAGATGTACAAAAAGGGGTTGATTTAATCATTTA
The DNA here is from genome assembly GCF_034508935.2 of Berghia stephanieae. Classification (NCBI taxonomy): domain Eukaryota; kingdom Metazoa; phylum Mollusca; class Gastropoda; order Nudibranchia; family Aeolidiidae; genus Berghia; species Berghia stephanieae. The sequence continues at coordinate 42,972,517 of NC_088369.1, forward strand.
TGACAAGAACTCATTTTGGATAAAAATTGACCTTCTAACTAAACTTGACAATATCTCAATTCATACCTTTTCACCATCCGACTGATTATGTCAGTCTGTAACACTGTAACACATATTATGCAGATTTAGTTAAATAAACAATTCATTTGAGTTAAATGTTTTATGGGGTTTTTTTTTCTTGTTTTTTTTTTTTTTTAATGTGTGTCTCCAGTGTTCATGGATGGGCAATGGCAGATCCTGGAACCTGTAATGAGCGTTGAGGTCAACGCCCCAGAGGAGTACAGAGACAAAGTCATCGAGAACATCATCAAGAGGTCGGCTGTTATCCAAGCCACCGACAGTAATGAGGGATATTTTACTATATTCTGTGAGGTAAGCTTTCGTGTACAACTCAGTTCATAAAAAAAAAAATATATATATTATAGAAACTGATGTCCCAATTTGGTTTTCATATCGTTGTCAATCCATTCTGCGATAAATATTTTTTATCATAATTTTATTGTAAAATCCTTGTTTAATAATTGATGATTGAAAGAAGTTTATCTTTGAGCTTTTCACCAATACATCGTCGCTGTTACCAGATGTCAAGGGTTTGGTAAGAAGATAAAGATGTCTACTCAAAGCCTTGGTTATTTTACTACTGCTACTGCTGCTGCTGCTGCTACTACTACTACTACTACTACTACTACTACTACTGCTACTACTGCTGCTGCTGTTGTTGCTATTACTACTACTACTACTACTACTACTACTACTACTACTACTACTACTACTACTACTACCACTACTACTACTACTACCACATAGTTAGCTTTATTTCACCCATTTTTATCCTTCATCCACAGGTCCCCCTGAATGAAATGTTTGGTTACGCGACAGAGTTACGGTCCCTGACGCAAGGCAAGGGAGAATTTACCATGGAGTACAGCCGATACTGCCCAGCCTTGCCCGATACCCAGGACAAGTTGATACAAGAATACCAGGATTCACAGAACAGGGATTCCATGCCTCAGTCTAAGAAGAAAAAGAATTGATAACGGTTAAGGTGGGTGGGTTGGGTTGGGTGTGTAGGGGGGGGGGGGGAGGGGTAGAGGGAATGGAAGGGAAGGAAGGGTCATTTTGAAATCAGTGAGGTGAGGTTAAAGACAGGGAGTACCGTCACTCTCAAGGGTATGGAGAGGGTTAAAAGAAAAAACTGGCCATTTTGCAAATGATGGAAGTAAGGAATTGGTGACTGATTGCCTCATTCTGGTGTTACGTCTTGATGAGCCAAAAGATCTAAATTGAATCAACTTCAGAATGACAAATTACAAATTACCTAAGTTCCACTGGGTGGGGTTCCTGACCTCCCATAATGGGCAGGGACGCACTTACTGTGTCTTCTATCCCCATATATCTGTTTTCCAATTTGCTTTCTGTCTTTGTCTTGGAATGAGATTACTAAGTTTTGCCTTGGCCCTTGCTGTAGTGCTTGGCTGGGAGGGAAACACTGAAATGCATAGTTATTGTTTTGGGAGATGATATTTTTTTCCTTGTAAATCATCTCTCCGTTATATATTGCTATATCTGTTATTTTGAATGTATAATGCAAGCATTTTAGTGTATTCCTCATAGTGGAGTGTGCTGGTGTCTGGGTGAGACTTTGAAGTGATCTCAAACTAAGTACATTGGTGCTGTACTCTTGGAATCTACATTGGTTCCCTATTTGAACCAATTCCCCTTTGTCTTACTTTCTCCTCAAGTCCTCCAAATTGTAAATCTAGAATCTTTTCACTATCCAATTTTCTTCCTTTTTTACTGGCGCTGATATGACATAAATGTGTTGCAAGCGCCATAAAACCCTTAAAAACAATTAAAAAAAACAAAAAAAAACTACGTTCCAGGTTTGAATCCTTCTTGAGCCAACGAGGAAATATGAATTTTAAACAGACACAAAAGATGTGAAACCCAGGAAGACGAAAGTAGAAGTCTTTAATAGACTTTAGCTTATTTTATTTTTGTTCAGTATTCTAATTGTTGTTGGTTTAACTCACTCAACCCTAACACCGACTATATCCATAGTTTACCGGGGTTTCTTTTACCCCATGCCTATTTATTACATTTTTCTGAGACAAATTATAGGCGTAGTATCAAAGCTAATGTTTTTAGTTTGTGCATGTTAATGGTAGTTGAATAAAACACTCTATGTACATGGTCATTTTTAATACTTTTTTTTTTTCAATTTTGAAAAGTAGCAAAAATCTCTAGGATTGAGTGAGTTAAGAAGGGATTCAGCTCGGAGCATTCCTTTTTACATATTTTATTCAATTTTGAAGCTTTAGTATTCTTGTTTTTCGAATGCTCACAGAGAATAGGCAAATTTGCTGTGTTGGATTTTAACATGAATAGGGACAGCATTTATCTGCTGTTTGATGGGTGGTGTGGTGTCAATTTTGTAAATTAGTAATTTTTGTATATTTGTTATACAATGTGTATTTATTGTATGATATTGACAAAAGGATATGTGTGTGTGTACCGGAGAGAGAGAGAAAGGAGAGAGAGGAGAGAGAGAGAGAGAGAGAGAGAGAGAGAGAGAGAGAGAGAGAGGGAGAGAGAGAGATAGATAGGGAGAGAGAGAGAGAGAGAGAGAGAGGGGGGGGGGGGGGAGGGAGAGAGAGAGATAGAGAGAGAGTACTAGTTAAAGGTGTAATGAGCGAGGTGTGTAGATTATTTAAAAGTAAGAACGATAGAAGTAGTGTCCAGTGGTAAGATAGAGAGAGAGGGTGAGGTTGAGCAAGAGAGCACGAGCGATAGAGAGAGATAGACACACACACACAAAGAGGATGAGAGACTGTGAGCCCAAAGAAAGAGAGGAGAGAGAGAGAGAGTGTGTGTGTTTGTGAGAGAGAGAAATAGAGAGAGATAGAAATAGAGAGAGATAGAGAGAGAGAGAGAGAGAGAGAGAGAGAGAGAGAGAGAGAGAGAGAGAGAGAGAGAGAGAGAGAGAGAGAGAGTAAACTGAACTCTTTAATAAACAAAATGAATTCCAGACTTTTTTAAAAATATTTTGTCGTTTTTTTTTTTTGTTTAAAAAAATTTCCATTCCTCCATTTAATTCATATGTTGTTCATCAATCATTCATTCCATCACCACCACTGGGCCAATGGTAGATTCCAGCATTGGTTCACAAACACATCATCCTATTGTTGTTAAATATATGACCTATTTGGCTGTTGTAGTAATCCAGGATTCTAGAAATAAGCAGGCATTTTAGTCCGATATGATTCCAGTCCCTTGTCTATGATTTCAGACACCAAAAGGCTTTCTTCTTTCATTATTTTGGGGCTTGAGATACCTGGGGAAGAAATATTAATATTAATAGATAAATATGAGATTAAAAAAAAAAATTATGCCTTTTCCGCCACAACATCGTAAGATATCGTCGCCTAGGCATTCCACGAAGGAATATATTAGATAACTCATCAAACAAGATGTCTGATATCAACAGGAATCACCCATGTTGTCCAAGTGAGCAAATTGGGGGTTAATAATCTTACTCAAGGAAAAAAACGAAAGTGCCTGAAGCGGGGCTCGATCCCGCGTCCATCCGGGCCACAGTGCAATGCCTTAACCACTCGGTCATAAATATGAGATAATTGTGATTGAAATGGTTCGGACATGTAAAGAGACGAGAGAGGGAGTACATGGGAAGGAAAGTATTGGACCTATAATTAGCGAGAAAAAGGAAAAAAGGGACGCCCAAAGACTAGATGGTTGGTTAAGGTAAAGGATGATATGAAAGAACTGGGCCTGGAGGAAGATGATGTTCTGAACCGAGAAGCATGGAGATGTGGCATTCATTATGGCAACCCTGCAAAATGCGAGATAAAATGAAAGAAGAAGAAGAAGATAAATATGTAGATTTAAAGATTGAAAATCGTGATCATTATCATACATTGGAAAACCTCTGTTCAACGCAAGGTTCAGTAATCATTTGTAAATAGTCTAATGATCTATCATGTGGTCTTGTGGTATGACACTCACTTTCGGATCGGAAGGTCCTGGGTTCGAGCCTCGCTCAACGCATAGTCGAGTTCTTGGAAAAGGCTCTTTACTCGCATTCTCTCACTGTACTTGGGTGTAAAATAAGTACCTTCCCGTTCACAGCATTGTTTCTGTCCCAAAAAAATTGTAATATTGCCTAACAGGCGTCATGACCCTTACTACATGTTAAATGTTACTGCTGGACAGGGACCCCTTGTAAAGTACTTTGAGCACGTTTAGTGGATATTACGCTATATAAAAGCTCAATTAATATGATCTATCATTGGGGAAAAATAATGAAAGATAAAAAAAAATAAAAATAAAAATAAAAATTAGGAAACATCTTAACATTTTAATACTACATAGATGTTTTTTTGTTTTTGTCTTACATTTTTTTTTTTTACTTGGGCGTGGTTTGTGTGTGGAAAAAAAAAGGGGGGGGGGGGGGGGAGGTTGGATGGAAGAGGTTGTGGGTGGATTCGTCTTGGAAACGGTCTGCTTAGTCAAAGGGGCACAACTGTACAAATAAAGTCAATTGGGGCATATATATAACACTATCGTCTCTCTTTGCAAACTGCCACCGTCTCTCAATATCAATCTGGTATTATTTTTTTTAGTTTTTCTGTTCTTTTCGCAGTTAAATTAAAGAAAATATGTATATATATATACATGTTCTCTCAACCTATCAAGGTAATGATATTTATGCAGAGTACCATATTCTTTCACCCTATCAAGGTAATGATATTTATGCAGAGTACCATATTCTTTCACCCTATCAAGGTAATGATATTTATGCAGAGTACCATATTCTTTCACCCTATCAAGGTAATGATATTTATTTATACGGAGTATCATATGTTTTAAAATTCATCGCAAGGCTACAATATTATGTTCTTGTGTGTGGTACGACACTCGCCTTCAGATCGGTAGATCAAGCCTTGGTAGATCCTAAGAACTCTGTCAATTGGGCTATTGGGACTCCCTAAAAGGTAAATCTGACATGGCGGTTTTTTGAAGAAAAAAAATCCCCAATATTTTCCCCCCATTTTTATTATTATATTAGATATCGGGGTTTTTTCTGTTTTCTTTTTTTTGTTTGTTTTTTTTTTCTTTGCAAAATCTCGAAAATTTGCAAAAAAATTGCCGATTTTGCAAAAATGTTTTTGCAGACTTTGCGGCCGCAATGCAAATCAGTGATATTTTGCCATTTTTTTGCGGCCGCAAATGATGAAAAAAACAAAACAAAACAAAACAAACTGCCATGCCAGGTAAATAGGAATATATATACAGACACGTCATGACGACGTGAGACGTTACGATTATATACCTTCGATGCAGTCTGCAAAATGATTGAGTTCTTCCTTGAACGAAACTTCGAATCTTTGAGGGAAGGAATTGTAGAGTTTGGGCAGAGATCCGCCAGGGGGCGAGTCCAGGACAAGTGCCGAGTCACGTGGGTTGTCGGCTAGAAGCATTCCCTGGGATCCAAACACCTGAGGTGACGAAAACGACGGTGGTGTGATAACCATAGTAATGACGTTGATCATGATGATGATGATGATGATAATAATAAAACAATAATTATGCCCTTCTGCCACGACATCATAAAATATCGTCGCCAAGGCATTCCATGAAGGAATATAGATAATTCATCAAACGAGATGTCTGATGTCACAGGAATCACCCATGTTGCCCAAACTGAGCAAATCATCTTGCCCAAGGAAAAAAAACGAAAAGTGCCTGAAGCGGGGCTTGAACCTGGGACCTTCCGGGTCACAATGCGATGCCTTAACCACTCGGCCACTTTGCCCCAATAATGATAACAATAATAATAATAATAATAATAATAATAATAATTGTTGATGATGAAGATAATGATGATGATAATGTTAAAGTTATTGTTCCCAGAGTGTCGGTACCAAAATTGCGTCTAACAGGCTCTACTTACTTGGTAGGAATGAAGTTACATTAGATTTACACCTGGTTTGCTTGAAGAAGAAATAAAACCTCTCAAAGTGCAATCATTGACTGTAAAACATCTAAAATGCGCTATTCAATGTTTGCCTGATTTTTAAAATGCTTTGCCATAGACACTGAATGCTACGATTGACATTTTCAAATAAATGAATAAATAAATAAATAGATGCGAATATTTCTATATGGCATTTCCATGAGCTTACCATGCTCAATAGGGAATGAGATTTGCGGAAGAGTGGCGTCCCTTGATTGGACATCATCCATAGTCTGTGACGTCAAGGAGGACGAGAGACGCATGCGCAAAATCAACATGACGTTCTCTCTCTAATAACTTTTCCGCCGGTGACGTCACAGACTTAAGGTGACGTCCAATACGAGAGACGCATGCGCACAACCAACATGACGTTCTCTCTCTAATAACTTTTCCGCCGGTGACGTCACAGACTGTGGGTAACGTCCAATCAAGGGACGCTACTCTTCCACTAATCACATTCCCTATACATTCAATACCGTTCAAATATTTCATTGTAACTCCCAACAGGCCATATCGTAGAGTAAAAAAATCTAGAGCTTTTATACAGCGCAATATCCACTAAATGTACTCAAAGCGATTTACAAAGGGTCCCTGGCCAACAGCAATACGTAACAATTAGAACGAGACATAGCGCCTGTTAGGCGATATTACAATTTTTTTCCTACAGAGACAACGCTGTTGACGGACAGGTACTCATTTCACACCTGAGTACGGTGAGAGAATGTGAGTAAATAGTCTCTTCCAAGAACTCAATTATGCACCGAGCGAGGCTCGAACTGGAACTCGAACCCAGGACCTTCCGGTCCGAAAGCGAGTGTCGTACCACAAGACCACACAGCCGCACGAGTACGGTCTCTCTACGTTAAGTTATAGCCTGACACTGAAACCCAAAAAGATTGGCATTTTGACGTCATTATTTGGTCTTTGCAACGCCTAGTGAGTTGTCGTTAGTAGTGCTCATGGAAACAAGTGGTCCCATTGGTTGAACTATTGAATACAACTCACGATTTGTTTTCTGTTGTGGCCGAAGACTGGCATTTTGACGTCATTTTTTGGTCAGTGTCAGGCTATAGATAGTATGCGCTTGGCTAAGAAGCTCATAACATTGCCATCCGGAAGTATAACGGACCAACACACAAAACTGTGTGTATCCATGAACGTTTATAGTCTGGTTAATACAGTTTAGTGAGAATCACTCACAAACGGGGATGGCAAAATACAATAACAAAGGCTTGAGTGACGTCATCTTCATTCTATCTATAGATAGAATGAAGTTGACGTCACTCTGGTCATTGTTATTGGGTTTTTTTGCCATCCACGTTTATGAGTAATACTCACTAAACGGTATTCTCTAGACTATAAAAGCTCATGATTACACACAGTTTTGTGTGTTGGTCCGTTATACTTCCGGATGGCAATGTTATGAACTTCTTAGCCAAGCGCATACTATCTATAAACGATGGCTACGCTCTCTACCACCCACCTCCAGTCTGATGTCATATCCGTACGTGGACTCCCGAAACGTGTCTAAACTTGCAATGATTCCACTCTTGTACTTGACGAGCACGCCGATGGCGTCTGCTTCGTTGAACTCGGCCATCGTCTCGTCGTGCGCATGCGTCGTCACGTAGATGTGTTCCGGTCTCTCCGACTTGGTTATCCAAACAAGCTGGTCCACGCAGTGAACGGACATGTCCGCTAAAATGTTACAGCCAGTGGTGTCTGAGGGGGAAAGTCACATTGCATTTGTTCAAATATGTAATTTATATTAAAAAAAAAAACAACTGAGCTTTTATACAGCGCAATATCCACTAAATGTGCACAAAGCGCTTTACAAGGGGTCCCTGGCCAACAGCAACATTTAGGACGGGACATGACTCCTGTTAGGCGATGTTACAATTTTTTCGGACAGAGACAACGCTGTTAACGGCTAGGTACTCATTTTACACATGAGTACGGTGGGAGAATGTGAGTAAAGGGCCTTCTCCAAGGACTCAACTATGCGTCGAGCTAGTCTCGGACCCAGGAACTTCCGATCCGAAAGTGAGAGACCACTTGTCAGTGCCTAAAAAAAAAAAAGGGGGGGGGGGGGGGGTTCTTTGAAATAGTCATATAGAATGGGAATCGAACTATTTTTTATCACTTGCAACTATGAGATGGTGTCGACTTAGAAGAGCAATGTTCCTGTGGGCGGAAACTATGTAGTGTTTCCAGAGCTGGAAACGAAGCTTCCCCGGATTCATTCTAGGAAGACGGAGACACACACTAGGTGGCAGCAGCAACAGCATCGAATGGTTACATGACTACAATACTACGACGAGCTTTTCAATTTGCTAAAGAAAACTTCTCCACACTCATGAACAGTCTTGTTCTTGCTAGGCGCATAGTTGAGTCCTTAGGGAAAGGCTCTTTACTCACATTCTCTCACCGTACTCAGGTATAAAATGAGTACCTGGTCGTTAACAACGTTGTCTCTGTTCGTAAAAAAAAAATTGTAATATAAAAGCTGAATATTTTTTGGAGCACGTTTCGTGGATAATGCGCCATGTAAATGGTCAAAAGATGGCAGACCAACTTGTAGAAACCCTTCCAAACACCCGTGATGACGCTGTTGATCGAACAATGAGTAGTCATCGTTATAATCATTGCCTTTTCACCCTGGGTCAGGGTATAGGCCACAGACAAACAGTTTCTATCCGTCTCTATCCTGATTTAACTTTTTTAAAAACTCGTTCCATGTCTTATCACTTCTCTGTACATCAGCTTCTTTAATTCTTATCCATGTTCCTCGTGGCCTTCCCCTTGATCTTCTGCCATGAGGGTTCCAGTTCAATACTTTCTTTGATATAGTGGAGTCATTCTTTCTAAGCGTGTGTCCAATCCACCTCCATCGTTTCTTCCTATTTCCTCTCCCACTGGTTTCTGCTGTGTTCTTTTCCATACTTCTTCAATTTTTATTCCATCCAATGAGTAGTGGGGATGAGGATTTTGCTGAAACGGTGGACGGCTAGAATATTGGAATTTAAATCATCAAAAGCTGCTTCCATCTGGATAACAAGGTTCTTATCTTTTTTCAATGTACTCCTGTGCCCTATTATTGGAGCAATTCTTTAAACCCCCTCCTTACCCCCTCCATAGGAAAATCGTCACATTCGTTACGATGCAGCCACCATTTTTGTCATTCTAATTTCTTTTGTACATCATAATATTTGAACAAAAATGTTTGCTATAGTTAAAGTATATTAACATTATGTTGAAGAGCTCGTTTAGAAGAAAGAAATTATATTTATAGCAAGAACTAACACTAATAGCTTTTGTGTTTGAGTGAAATAAATATATTTTTGTATAGGTTTGGGTGTGAAGTTTTGAGGACAATCCGGAAAATGGCCGGTAAGGAGAGAGTTAAAGACTTTAAATGCTTTATCATATGAGCAGTGGCGTGGCATGCTTACATTATAAGGTGGTGCCAGAATCAGAAGAAAATGACTTAAAACATGCTATATTTGTAAATATAAAAAGAAAGAAAAAATAATTAAAGAAAAGACTTACTCAAATAAGTAAGAGGTGGTATATACCATTTCTCAGTTTTATTTTTAAAAAATGATGTAATCTGTTTTTAAAAGATGGAGTGGTGCCAGGCACCGAATCAACCAATATAGCCACGCCCCTGTCATGTGAGATACTCTATACTTACCGCAGGTTCTCAGAAAATCGTATGACGGTTTAGGCGAATCCCTGGCAGTCAGCCTTAAATATTGGAGCTTTCCAACTGTGCCCTTTTGAACATTCTCATATAGCTGGACGAACGTTGAATCAAATCGTCTGCATGATATTGTAAGAAACAAATTCACAACTTTAAGAAATAAATGGATAAATCAATAATGAATACACGAATAAACAAATGAATAAATAATCAAATGTGACCCATCGTCTCAAAACAGTATTATGTCGAAACGAACCAGATGTTTAAAATCTGAATTAAATGTTAAACTGGTCAAAATTATAAATGTTGGCAGTAGCACCCTAAAATATGGTATCCATTCTCCTCAATAAAACATACAAACTCAACACAAGTCTGATGTTCCTGGCTCTAAATTTAATTTTCAACATCTTAACCAACCCGACATAATACCGTTTTGAGACGAAGAGTCACAAATAATCAAATTAGTTATTCATCTCAAGGATATCAGAACGTCACGTCATTCATTCCCTGTCCACGTTTTCTGGCGGGATTCTATCAACAGGGTAGCACGTAATTAATTGCTATGTCTATATATAGCAGTATAGAAACCTAGATATTCTCCGACTGAATGGGCTCTTTGTCTCTGAAGGATTATTGCTCTATATTTTTTAAAAAAATCATATTCTATAGGGAATGAGATTAGCGGAAGAGTAGCGTCCCTTGATTGGACGTCACCCATAGTCTGTGACGTCACCGGCGGAAAAGTTATTAGAGAGAGAACGTCATGTTGGTTGTGCGCATGCCGTGAGGACGAGAGACGCATGCGCACAACCAACATGACGTTCGAGGACGAGAGACACATGCGCACAACCAACATGACGTTCTCTCTCAAATAACTTTTCCGCCGGTGACGTCACACACTATGGGTGATGTCCAATCAAGGGACGCTACTCTTTCGCTAATCTCATTCCCTATACAAATAAAAAATGATTCGGAAGTGATGGGATATAGATAGAACGAAGATGACGTCACTCAGGTCTTTGTTATTGTTTATTGCCATCTTCGTTATGAGTAATTCTCACTAAACGGTATTAACCAGACTACAAACGTTCAAGGTTACATTTAGATTTGTGTGTTGGTCCGTCATAATATTTCCGGATGGCAATGTTTTGAGCTTCTTAGCCAAGCGCATGCTATCTATACCAATTTTTTTTTCACTCTTATAATCGTTGAACACTGTTTTGACATGACATGAGAACAGGTAACATCGCCTAGCCAGGAGAAAAATAACATTGTTATATATGTGACCCTTCGCCTCAGCACGGTATTAAGTCGGGTTGGTTAAGATGTTGAAATTGAATTTATAGCCAGAAATATCAGACTTGTGTTGAGTTTGTATGTTTTATGGAGGAGAATGGATACCATATTTTAGGGTGCTAATTGTGCCAACAATTTATATTTTTGACCAGTTTAACATTTATTTCGGCTTTTAAGCATCTGATTCGTTCTAACATAATACCGTTTTGACATGATGGGTCACAAATGACAAAAAAAAAATTTCGCACATAATCATCATCACCTGTTAAACCCAACAAGGAAAGGACGCTGAAATTCCTCCGCCGTTTCATAGCACCTCTTGACGTCATCTATATTCTCACCTGCAGGTTTTTCCGTGAAAACCGCTTTACCTGCGGAGAAAATGACAAGTTTTTTTGACACGATTTTGTAATATGGGTGAAATCTGACATGGGATTGCAGCATGCATAATTTCCTCTTCATTATAATAAGTGGGAATGCCGTAAAATGTGTAACTTTGCACAGAAATCGTGAGATACAAGCCCTTTTTTTTTCTATTTTCTTAACCCTCTCCTTACCAACCATAGGAAAATCGTCACATTCGTTACGATGCAACCAACAGTTTTCTCATTCTGATTTCTCTTGTACATCACAAAATATAAAGAAATGCTTTGATTACAGCTATAAATACTAAACACTATTGTAGAGCTCATTGTTTCTTTTTTGTTTGAGTAAGAAAAGTCTATTTTTGTGTTGGGTGGGAGTGAATTTTCGGGGGAAATTATGAAAATAGCTGGTAATGAGAGAGCTAAAAAGTAGTCTGCGTCAAAAATGTGAAAAGTAATAAACAAAAATGAATATAACAGCTTCCAAAAAAAAAAAAACCAATAAAAACAAAATACCAAATACGGAACGTTTCGGGCTCAAAACCCTTCTTCAGCCAACAACAACAAAAACAACAAACAAACGATGAAGACATAAATACATTACTAAATTCCAGATAGACGACAGAGATTTTTTATAAGTCCTCTCTCTACAGAGAGGGAAGATTTCTATTAGATACAATGCGCTTGGCCAAGAAACTCACAGCATTGCCATCCGGCAGTATAACGAGCCAACACACAAACTCTGTGTAACCATGAACTTTTATAGTCTGGTTAATACAGTTTAGTGAGAACAACTCACAAACGCGGATGGCAAAAATAATAACAAAGGCCTGAGTGACGTCATCTTCGAACTATCTATAGATACAATGCGCTTGGCCAAGAAACTCACAGCATTGCCATCCGGCAGTATAACGAGCCAACACACAAAACTATGTGTGACCATGACGAGAGGACTTATAAAATATCTCTGTTGTCTATCTGGAATTTAGTAATGCATTTGTCTTTATTGTTTGTTTGTTTTTTGTTGTTGGCTGAAGAAGGGTTTTGAACCCGAAACGTTCCGTGTTTGGTATTTTGTTCTTTTTTTTTAATGCTGTTATATTCATTTTTGTTTTTCACTTTTTACAGTCCACAGCTTCTAGCAGCCTTTACAGTCCACAGCTTCTAGCAGCCTTTACAGTCCACAGCTTCTAGCAGCCTTTACAGTCCACAGCTTCTAGCAGCCTTTACAGTCCACAGCTTCTAGCAGCCTTTACAGTCCACAGCTTCTAGCAGCCTTTACAGTCCACAGCTTCTAGCAGCCTTTACAGTCCACAGCTTCTAGCAGCCTTTACAGTCCACAGCTTCTAGCAGCCTTTACAGTCCACAGCTTCTAGCAGCCTTTACAGTCCACAGCTTCTAGCAGCCTTTACAGTCCACAGCTTCTAGCAGCCTTTACAGTCCACAGCTTCTAGCAGCCTTTACAGTCCACAGCTTCTAGCAGCCTTTACAGTCCACAGCTTCTAGCAGCCTTTACAGTCCACAGCTTCTAGCAGCCTTTACAGTCCACAGCTTCTAGCAGCCTTTACAGTCCACAGCTTCTAGCAGCCTTTACAGTCCACAGCTTCTAGCAGCCTTTACAGTCCACAGCTTCTAGCAGCCTTTACAGTCCACAGCTTCTAGCAGCCTTTACAGTCCACAGCTTCTAGCAGCCTTTACAGTCCACAGCTTCTAGCAGCCTTTACAGTCCACAGCTTCTAGCAGCCTTTACAGTCCACAGCTTCTAGCAGCCTTTACAGTCCACAGCTTCTAGCAGCCTTTACAGTCCACAGCTTCTAGCAGCCTTTACAGTCCACAGCTTCTAGCAGCCTTTACAGTCCACAGCTTCTAGCAGCCTTTACAGTCCACAGCTTCTAGCAGCCTTTACAGTCCACAGCTTTAGCAGCCTTTACAGTCCACAGCTTCTAGCAGCCTTTACAGTCCACAGCTTCTAGCAGCCTTTACAGTCCACAGCTTCTAGCAGCCTTTACAGTCCACAGCTTCTAGCAGCCTTTACAGTCCACAGCTTCTAGCAGCCTTTACAGTCCACAGCTTCTAGCAGCCTTTGTACAGTCCACCAAGCTTCTAGCAGCCTTTACAGTCCACAGCTTCTAGCAGCCTTTACAGTCCACAGCTTCTAGCAGCCTTTACAGTCCACAGCTTCTAGCAGCCTTTACAGTCCACAGCTTCTAGCAGCCTTTACAGTCCACAGCTTCTAGCAGCCTTTACAGTCCACAGCTTCTAGCAGCCTTTACAGTCCACAGCTTCTAGCAGCCTTTACAGTCCACAGCTTCTAGCAGCCTTTACAGTCCACAGCTTCTAGCAGCCTTTACAGTCCACAGCTTCTAGCAGCCTGGTTTCACTTTCTCTTTGACTTGTGTCAAAAATGTGACCACGATAGCCATAAAAACATTAACTATAAGTTATATATCGAAGCCTTTACCATCTCCATACCAACTGTAGGAAAATGATTTTTCTTATTCAAATTTCTCTTGTACATCATAAAATTTAAAGAAAATGAACAGTGTGTTGTAGAGCTTGTTTTACTAAATGAAATTATGTATGGCAAGGACTTACTGCTAATATGCCTGAGTGATAAAAAAAAAATCTATTTTTGTGTTAGTTGGGTGTGAATTTTTGAAGAAAATCCTGAAAATGGCTGGTAAGGAGAGAGTTAATCTAAATATAGATGGAAGGAAATTGACATTCATTCAGCTCTTTGTTATTGTTTTTAGGTAGCCATTTTAAATTATTAGTTCTCACTAAACTCTATCGATCAGACTATTAACGATTAAAGGCACACATCCTTTTTGTGTTGGTAGGTTGTATCCGGCTGGAGGATATTTAAGGTCGCGGGTTCGAGCCCCCATCGCCGCCAAGAAATGTCTTATTCTCTGTTGTCTTCTGTCACTTTCCTACTCACTTCAATTGGATTCAGTAGTCTGATGTCACGCCGCCCGGCAACGGCGGCCATCTTGGTTCTAAACAAAGAAAATCATTACTTTGCATTCTTCATGCTGGCTAGAACTTTTCAGATGCCTTATAATCAAAATGTGTAAAAGTCAAAACATGATCAAATTTATGTGTTTTCCCCCTCTGGATACAATTTATGCTCGCCGGAAAAATATTTCATACGGGCGTCCGCCATTATTCCGATAGTTTAGAGCCAGAATAACTAAGTTACCATGCGTCATTAGGAAGGAAGTGACATTACGACTATTGAATCCTATTCTTGTTATTTTTTATACTGTGGAATCCCCATAAAGCCAAAGCTCTTAAAGTCAACTTATGCTTAAAGTCAACACTTATTGCTCTTGGCCCAACATGTTTTGTTCTTTATCTACGTTTATGTCATTGATAATCGATAAAAAGTCAACATGCTTAAAGTCAACACTTATTGCTCTTGGCCCAACATGTTCTGTTCTTTATCTACGTTTATGTCATTGATAACGGATAAAGTCAACTTATGCTTAAAGTCAACACTTATTGCTCTTGGCCCAACAAGCTCTGTTCTTTATTTCTGTTTATGCCATTGATAACGGATAAAGTCAACCTATGCATAAAGTCAACACTTATTGCTCTTGCCCAAACAAGTACTGTTCTTTATCTAAGTCTATGCCATTGATAACGGATAAAGTCAACTTATGCTTAAAGTCAACACTTATTGCTCTTGGCCCAACATGTTCTGTTCTTTATCTAAGTCTATGCCATTGATAACGGATAAAGTCAACTTATGCTTAAAGTCAACACTTATTGCTCTTGGCCCAACAAGTACTGTTCTTTATCTAAGTCTATGCCATTGATAACGGATAAAGTCAACTTATGCATAAAGTCAACACTTATTGCTCTTGGCCCAACATGTTCTGTTCTTTATCTAAGTCTATGCCATTGATAACGGATAAAGTCAACTTTGCTTAAAGTCAACACTTACTCTAGGCCCAACATGTTCTGTTCTTTATCTAAGTCTATGTCATTGATAACGGATAAAGTCAACTTATGCTTAAAGTCAACACTTATTGCTCTTGGCCCAACATGTTCTGTTCTTTATCTAAGTCTATGTCATTGATAACGGATAAAGTCAACTTATGCTTAAAGTCAACAAAATTTTTAAAAATCCGATGGTGTTGGCTTTATCGGGATTTATTTGTATTTGGTTTGATCACACAGAAGACTACAGGGTAATGTAAATGTTGCTGCTCGAAGCTCGAAGAAATAAATATAACAATGCGAAATTGAATGTCATCATCATCATAACTGCCTTTTTCACCCTGGGTCAGGGTATAGGCCACAGACAAACAGTTTCCATCCTTCTCTGTCCTGAGCTAACTTTTTAAAATTATATCTCATTCCATGTCTTAGAAATTGAATGTAAGCTTCAATGTAATATATGAAAACCGATAAAATGGAGGTTTCCCCCTTTATCAACAAAACAGGATGAATGAAACATTTTCATTCATCCTGTTTTGTTGATATTAAATTGAAGCTTACATTCAATTTCACATTGTCATATTTATTTGACCACACAGAGGACACACGCA
>NC_088369.1:42990970-43005970 GCF_034508935.2 Berghia stephanieae
ATAGCACTCCGTGCAGCTGGGAAAATAGTCTGATTAAAGAGATAGAACAACAATTTTAACTGCAAGGTACTCATCTTACACCTGAGTGCGGTGAGAAAATGTGAGTAAAGAGCCTTCTCCAAGGACTCAACTATGCCCAGCTTGCTTTGTCGTCAATAGCACTCCGTGCAGCTGGGAAAATAGTCTGATTAAAGAGATAGAACAACAATTTTAACTGCAAGGTACTCATCTTACACCTGAGTGCGGTGAGAAAATGTGAGTAAAGAGCCTTCTCCAAGGACTCAACTATGCCCAGCTTGCTTTGTCGTCAATAACACTCCGTGCAGTTGGGAAAAGATCTGATTAAAGAGATAAAACAACAATTTTAACTGCAAGGTACTCATCTTACACCTGAGTACGGTGAGAAAATGTGAGGAAAGAGCCTTTTCCAAGGACTCAACTATGCCCAGCTCGCTTTGTCGTCAATAGCACTCCGTGCAGCTGGGAATTGGTCTGACTAAAGAGATAGAACAACAAGTTTAACGACCAGGTACTCATCTTACACCTGAGTATGGTGAAAAATTGTGAGTAAAGAGCCTTTTCCAAGGACTCAACTATGCCCAGCTTGTTTTGTCGTCAATAGCACTCCGTGCAGCTGGGAAAATAGTCTGATTAAAGAGATAGAACAACAATTTTAACGGCCAGGCGTACTCATCTTACATCTGAGTACGGTGAGAAATTGTGAGTAAAAAGCATTTTCCAAGGACTCAACTATGCCCAGCTTGCTTTGTCGTCAATAGCACTCCGTGCAGCTGTGCTGGGAAATGGTCTGATTAACGAGATAGAACAACAATTTTAACGGTCAGGTACTCATCTTACACCTGAGTACGGTGAGAGAATGCGAGAAAAGAGCCTTTTCCAACTATGCCCAGCTCGCTTTGTCGTCAATAGCACTCCATGCAGCTGGGAAATGGTTTGGATAAAGAGATAGAACAATCATTTTAACGGCCAGGTACTCATCTTACACCTGAGTGCGGTGAGAGAATGTGAGTAAAGAGCCTTTTCCAAGGACTCAACTATGCTCAGCTCGATTTGTCGCTCGGCGCATAGTTGATTCCTTGGAAAAGACTCTTTACTCACATTATCACAGCGTACTCAGGTGTAAAATGAGTACCTGACCGTTGTAACTGTTGTCTCTGTAATATCGCCTAACAGACATGTTAAATGTTGCTGTTGGCCAGTAGGGACCCCTTGTAAAGCGCTTTGAGTATTTTTAGTGGATATTGCGCTATATATAAAAAAAGCTCAAAGCTCAATTTAACGTTGAAATGACGACAGATATGACATTTTACTTCTTAGCCCCATAATCGTAATATACATCTTTGTTTCCTTTATAAAATTTTAGAAGTATTGGCACAGATTTGTAATACTGGCAATAAATTTAATTTTCACTTTCTCAACAGAGAAATATGGAAACTGATATATTGGATAGATAAAGAGTGAAAGTGAAAGGCGGAGTGTGTGTGTGTGTGTGTGTGTGTATTTGTGTGTGTGTGTGAGAGAGAGTGAATGAGAGAGAGAGAGAGAGAGAGAGTGAGAGAAAGATAGAGTGAGTGAGAGCGAGTGAGAAAAAGTGTGTGTGTGAGAGATAATGAGTGAGAGAGAGAGAGAGAGAGAGAGAGAGAGAGAGTGAATGAGGGAAAGTGAGAGAGTGAGAGAAAGTAAGAGAGAGAGTGAGTGAGAGAGAGAGAGAGTGAAAGAGAGAGTGAGTGAGAGAGAGAGAGTGTGTGAAGGAGTGAGAGAGAAAGTGAGAGTGAGAGTGAAAAAAGTGAGAGAGAGAGAATGAGAGAGAGAGAGAGAGTGAGTGGGAGTGGGAGAGAGTGAGAGTGTGTGTGTCTGTGTGTGTGAGTGTGTGTGTGTGAGAGAGAGAGAGAAAGAGAGTGAATGAGATAGATAGATAGATAGATAGATAGATAGATAGATAGATAGAGTAGATAGATGATAGATAGAAGAGAGATAGATGATAGATAGATAGAGAGAGAAGATGAGATAGATAGATAGATAGAGATAGATAGATAGAGAGAGAGAGAGAGAGAGAGAGAGAGAGAGAGAGAGAGAGAGAGTTATTTACCTTCAGTGTAAAAGCTCGAATCCACGGTGTCGTCATGTCTATCCTTCAATCCAAATGAGATCCGAACACAAGGACTACTGATCACAACCCTGTTCATACAATTCCAAAACGGGTTGCCTAGCAACACAACACAGCTTTGATAGTCGAAGAGGATTACGGTTAATCTGTTCACTAGTTTGATGACCTAAAGCTTCATGATCTCATTGTTGTAATGCATCGGAAGAACCCCCCCCCCCCCCCCCCCCCCCCCCTCCAACAAAAACAAAAACAAATAAAAACAAAACAAACAACAAAAAAAACAAAAAAACAAAGGAAAATTAACAAACTCCCCCCCCCAAAAAAAAACAAAACAAGAAACAAACAAAAAAAATTAAGAAAAAAAAATCATCAACAATAATGACGAAAAACAAACAAAAAAACAAAACAAAAAACAAAAAAACCAAAAACAAAAACAAGCTCTCAAATCAACATAAAATAGTCTCTAGTCCAACAATGAATTAAAAAAAAACCCTCACGTTTAGCACTGGGTAATCAGACTTTTAAATTGCTAGACATGCGATAATCGGATTCACAACAACAACAACAACAACAACAACAACAACAACAACAACAACAACAATTATTTATTTTTTTTTGTTTGTTGCTTTAGGTCTCTTCCAACACAATTGAGGTTATATGAGAGACCGCTGAAACAAAAAAAACAAGCAATCTAACAAAAATAGTACAAATGTAAATCAAAATCATAACCTAAAGATATCATAAGCTAAATTATTAATAACCAAGAACAAACAGGCAGAAGATTTACAGAAAAAAAAATATCCCCTGTCAAAAATACAATCACAAACCAAAGAAGCAGGATAGGCTAGTAAAGAGAAGAAGAAACGACATCACTATCGGATCGTACACCCATGCGAACATCATAGGTATATGATTCAAGGGTGATGCTCCCATCCAACCACCCGCAACAACAATTATAGTTAAAATCCATTGTAAAATATGGGTAATGTAAATTGTGCTGCTCGAAGCTCGAATCAATAAATAACAATGTGAAATTGAATGTAAGCTTCGGTTTAATATACGGAAACAGATTAAATCATCATCATCATCATCATCATTGCCTTTTTCACCCTGGGTCAGGGTATAGATAGTTCGAAGATGACGTCACTCAGGTCTTTATATTGTTTTTTTTTTTGCCATCCGCGTTTACGAGTAATGCTCACTAAACTGTATTAACCCGACTGTAAACGTTCATGGATACACACAGTTTTGTGTGTTGGTCCGTTATACTTCCGGATGGCAATGTTATGAGCTTCTTAGCCAAGCGCATACTATCTATAGGCCACAGACATCCTTCTCTATCCTGAGCTAACTTTTTTATCTCATTCCATGTCTTATCACTTCTCTGTATGTCAGCTTCTTTAATTCCCTTCATAAATTCTGTCATTCCAGAAACTCTTCGGTCGCCCAAGCTAAAAAAAGGATTTGGTTTGTCCGTCTGCGTTTCTGTAACAGTTTGAGTCAAATAGACGTTTCGAATTTCCTGCCCATCAATGTTTTGGTTTATTCGCCTAACAACGCCACTGGGTCACCACGAACCGACTTAGAACCAACCATGGTCGCAGCAAAGAAAGCCTCTATCGACGGAGACTCATTGACTCACGAATCTGCCAATACTGCAAAGGGGCACGTCAAACCATCGATCATCTGGTCCTGCAATGCCCAGTAACAAAATTAGAAGGGTGGTACGAAACAATCTTGGAAGCCGGAGATGACCTGACATCATGGATCGACAAACATAATCTGGAGGTAGCCATACGCCTACTACTACTACTACTACTACTACTACTACTACTACTACTACTACTACTACTACTACTACTACTACTACTACTACTACTACTACTACAACGCCACTACCACATTATCTCATTCGTCTGTCTGTCGTATTTAATTCATCCTGTTTTGTTGATAAAGGGGAAAACAAGAAAAGTCCATTTTTATCTGTTTTCGTATATTAAATTGAAGCTTACATTCAATTTCACATTGTTATTTATTGTAAAATATATGCAATGCACGAAACCAACAAGAGCTTGAACGTTGATCAGAAATAGTTTAAAAATCCATGTATTATGTACTGCGCGAAAAAAAAGAAAAAGAAATGGAGATTGATACAGATTGAGAGACGAACAGAAACAGAAAAGAAACCCCCCCCCCCCCACCCTAGAAAAAAAGTAAATTTGTACTATATGAAAAAAATACCCCAGTTAAAACAAAACAACAATGAAAAAAAAAACCACACACACAAAACCCCCAAAAAAACCTTATAAAAACAAGTAAAATATACGCTACGTGAAGACAATTGGAGGCTTAAAATTGAACTGAAACTGTAAATAATGCACTACTCTGACATATCTATTAAAAGAGAAAAGTAATTTAACCCTCTCCTTACCACCTATAACAAAATCGTCACATTTATTACGACACAATAATATACATTTTTCTAAATTCAGATTTATTTTGTACATCACAAACTTTTAAGAATGATCTTTGTTTAATCAATAAGAACATAAAGTTGTTTTGTAGAGAGCTTGTTTGAGTTTAAAAAATCAATTTTTCTGCTGGGTAAACCTGTCATTTTGGGAAAATACTGAAAAGGAACGGAAAGGAAAGTGTTTAACTCTCTCCTTACCAGCCATTTTCAGGATTTCCCCAAAACTTCACACCCAACTAACACAAAAATAGATTTTTATCACCCAGACATAATAGCAATAACGTTTTTGCGAAACATAATTTCTTTGGCAAAACATGATCTACAACACACACTGTTCATTTTCTTTAAATTTTATGATGTACAAAATAATTCTGAATACGAAAAATGTTTGTATCGTAACGAATGTGACGATTTTTCTATCGTTGGTAATGAGGGGGTTAAAAAACGCTTTCTGATCCCAAACTTTTCCTTGGCTAAAATTAAAATTGACCAAAATGTCTGAAAGGGGGGGGGGGAATTAGTGGAAGGGGGGGGGGGGGGTTAGTGGAAGGGGGGGGGGGGGGGGGGGGGGGGAGGAGAGATGAGATGATGAATGAGTTCAGAGTAAAATTCGTTTGAAGACACATACGACATGTGTTAAACTTTAGCTCGGCATTTATTTGTATGGATCGTTTATCTCCTCTCATCGAAGATGTAGTTAGTTATTACTAAAAACCGTTAATAATTGTTAATCGTTTTCTTTCACATTTATCTTATCATTAGCACATTGTTTTATTTATCAATATTTTTGTGAACTATCTATCTGACTGCCGTGAATACACATTCAAAGCAACACGTTTATCAGTGTGTAATATAAATCGTGGCCTTCGTAAAGTTATGGCCTGACACTGACCAAAAAATGACGTCAAAATGCCAGTCTTTTGCCACAAAAGAAAACAAATCGTGAGTTGTATTCAATAGTTCAACCAATGAAATAACTTGTTTCCATGAGCTCTACTAACGACAACTCACTGGGCGGTGCAAAAACCAAATAATGACGTCAAACTGCCAGTCCTTTTGGATTTCAGTATCAGGCTATAACATAACGATGGCTACGTATAAATCCAGTACAAATCGGTCATAATTTAGGTCATTATTGATGCTATGATTTTAGGAAAAATACTCACTACATCCGCCGGCCGGATAAGACATACAAACAAACACACAAAACTATGTGTAACCTTTGAACTTTGAACGTCTATAGATAGTATGCGCTTGGCTAAGAAGCTCATAACATTGCCATCCGGAAGTATAACGGACCAACACACAAAACTGCGTGTATTTATGGACGTTTATAGTCGGGTTAAGACAGTTCAGTGAGCATTACTCATAAACGCGGATGGCAAAAAACAATAACAAAGACCTGAGTGACGTCATCTGCATACTATCTATAGTCTGATCGATTTAATTTAGTGAGTAGTAATCACACAATATGGCTAGATTTCTAAACAACACACAAAGACTGTCATCGTAGCCATCGTAACTTAAGATAGCAGATGACGTCACAGCTTGTTATTGTTTGCATCGCGTTGTGAGTTTTTCACTATCTGTATTAACACTATAAAGTTCATGTACACAGGTTTCTGTTGTCGTACTGGCATGTGTGAATCTCGCAAGCGCTTCTTATAGAAAGAACAAAGATGAGGTCAAACAGGCCTTTGTTATTGTTTTTTGCCATCCACGTTTATGAGTAATTCTCACTAAACTGTATTAACCAGACTATAAACGTTCATAGTTACACATAGTTTTGTGTGCTGGTCCGTTTTACTTCCGGATGGCAATGTTGTGAACTCCTTGGCCAAGCGCATTCTATCTATAGATAGTTACCGCTTGGCTAAGAAGCTCACACCATCCGGAAGTATAACGGAACAACACACAAAACTGTGTGTATCCATGAACGTTTATAGTCTGGTTAATACAGTTTAGTGAGAATTACTCATAAACGCGATGGCAAAAAAAAAAAAAAATAAAAAAAAATAAAGAAACTGAGTGACGTCATCTTCGAACTATCTATAGCCTGACACTGACCAAAAATGACGTCAAAATGCCAGTCTTTTGCCACAAAAGAAAACAAATCGCGAGTTGTATTCAATAGTTCAACCAATGAAATAACTTGTTTCCATGAGCTCTACTTACGACAACTCACTAGATGCTACACAAACCTTTAAAATGACGTCAAACTGCCAGGCCTAGAGGGTTCTTGTGTCAGGCTATATGTGACTCACCGTCTCAAAGCGGTATTATGTCGGAAAGAACCAGATGCTTTAAAGCTGAATTTAATGTTAAACTGGTCAAAAATATAAATTGTTGGCATCAGCACCCATCCTAAAATATGGTATCCATTCTCCTCAATAAAACATACAAACTCAACACAAGACTAATATTTCTGGCTATAAATTCCATTTTAACATCTTAACCATCCCGACTTAATACCGTTTTGAGGCGAAGGGTCACATATATAAAATGTTAACGATGGCTGCGGTGACATCAATTAATTCCGTTACCGTCTATACTATTGTGCTATGTCTTACTATTCAGAGACACCCTTTAACACTACACGCTCTGGAGTTCCTTTATCGGCTGAGAACTAAGCATCTGTTGATATATCCTTCAATATTATTATTATTATTATGTCCCGTTAAGACGCGAATTATGAATTTATTGTTGTTTTATAAATAGAATGAAGATGGCGTCACCCAGGTCTTTGTTATTGTTTTTTGCCATCCGCGTTTATGAGTAATGCTCACTGAACTGTATTAACCCGACTATAAACGTTCATGGATACACACAGTTTTGTGTGTTGGTCCGTTATACTTCCGGATGGCAATGTTATGAGTTTCTTAGTCAAGTGCATACTATCTATAGATAGAATGCGCTTGGCCAAGGAGTTCACAACAGTGCCATCCGGAAGTATAACGGACCAACACACAAACTCTGTGTAAACATGAACTTTTATAGTCTGGTTAATACAGTTTAGTGAGAACAACTCACAAACGCGGATGGCAAAAACAATAACAAAGGCCTGAGTGACGTCATCTGCATACTATCTATAGCAAGAACATAAATATAGTTTGTAGTTTGTGGTCGAGGAGTTTGGTAATAGCCTTGTGACATGTCCGTCAAAGGCTCGAAACCCACTGTGGGCCGTGCAAGCTATCGAAAGAAAGCTATTTTTTCACACATTTCCCCCCATCATACTCTAGAATAAGATAAGAACAGCGTTCTTTGCTTCCGTCGAATAAAATAATTATAATAAGTCTTATAATATAGATAGAACGAAGATGACGTCACTCAGGTTTTTGTTATTGTTTGTTTTTTTTTTGCCACCCGGCTTTATGAGTAATTCTCACTAAACTGTATCAACCAGACTATAAAAGTTCATTGTTACACATAGTTTTGTGTGTTGGTCCGTTATACTTCCGGATAGCAATGTTGTAAGCTTCTAAGCCAAGCGCATACTATCTAGCCCTATAACACATTCAAAGTTTGCTTTTGGCTTGAGAACCCTTGTAAAGTGTTATGGATGATAACTTTCTGTGGATTTTGCACTACATGAAAAATGCTCACAAAACTCACCTAGATTGATCGATTCTTTAACCATCTCCGTACCACCCATAAGAAAATCGTCACAGTTGTGCGGTTATGTGGTCTTGTGGTATGACACTCGCTTTCTGATCGGAAGGTCCTGGGTTCGAGCCTCGCTCGGCGCATAGTTGAGTCCTTGGAGAAGGCTATTTACTCACATTCTCTCACCGTACTCAGGTGTAAAATGAGAACCTGGCCGTTAACAGCGTTATCTCTGTTCGAAAAAATTATAACATCGCCTAACAGGCGTCATGTCCCGTCCTAAATGTTAAATGCTGCTGTTGGCCAGGGACCCCTTGTAAAGCGCTTTGAGCACATTTAGCGGATATTACGTTATATAAAAGCTCAATTTTTTTTTTTGTTACGACGTATCCAACGTTTTTGTTATTCTAATAGGATTCAGTTAGTAGTCTGATGTCACGCCGCACGGCAACGGCGGCCATCTTGGTTCTAAACAAAGAAAATCGTTACTTTTTATTCTTCATGCTGGCTAGAACTTTTCATATGTCTTGTGATCAGAATGTGTAAAAGTCAAAACATGATCAAATTTATGGGGTTTTTTCCCCTCTGGATACGCTTTTATGCTCGCCGGGGAAATATTTCATAAGGGTGTCCGCCATTGTTCCGATAGTTTAGAGCCATTGTAACTAAGTTACCATGCGTCATGAGGAAGGAAGTGACGTTACGACCGTTGAAGAGTATTTCTTTTGTACATCATAATATTTGAACAAAAATGTTTGCTCTTTTTAAAGTATATTAACACTGTGTTGAAGAGCTCGTTTAGCCAACAACAAAAAATAGGTAGGCTACAGCAAGAACTAACAGATTGTGTCTTTGAGTGAATTAGATCTATTTTTGTATATGTTGGGTGTGGAATTTGGGGGAAAATCCGGAAAATTGCCGATAAGGAGAAAGTTACTTACTTTACTTACTTGAGCTTTTATGTAGCGCAATATCCACTAAACGTGCTCAAAGAGCTTTACAAGGGGTCCCTGGCCAACAGCAACACATAACATGTAGGACGAGACATGACGCCTGTCAGGCGATATTACATATTTTTGGGACAGAGACAACGCTGTTAACGGCCAGGTACTCATTTTACACCTGAGTACGGTGAGAGAATGTGAGTTAAGAGCCTTCTCCAAGGACTCAACTATGCGCCGAGCGAGGCTCGAACCCAGGACCTTCCGATCCGAAAGCGAATGTCATACCACTAGACCATAGAGCCGGAATCGATGTCGGATTGCATTGCAAGCTCAGCAGTTTTGAAACAACGAGCTTTTATATAGCGCAATATCTACTCACGTGCTCAAAGCGCTTTACAAGAGGTCCCTAGCCAAATCAACGCTTAATATGTAGGGCGAGACATAATGCCTGTTAGCCTGTAAGGCGATATTACAAATTTTTTTTTCGGACAGAGACAACACTATTAACGGTCAGGTACTCATTTTACACCTGAGTAGGATGGGAGAATGTGAGTAAAGAGTCTTTTCCAAGGACTCAAATATGCGTCGCTCGGGACACGAACCCAGGACCTTCCGATCCGTAGGCAAGTGTTATACCACTAGACCACATAGCCGCGCACAATCAAACATGTTGAACGTAATCCTTGACTGGATGTGTGTGTGTATGTGTGTGTGTGTGTGTGTGTGTATGAGTATGTTTCAGCCAAAGTAATATGTAATTTAAGCGCTTAGAGTCTGGTGTCTCGGAGTTATAGCGCTATATACGTTTTCAGCATTATATATGACATTTATAACAAAATCGCAAAACTTTGACCCAACCATCTCGCACTGAGCAAGGCAATGTAAATGATGCGTGCTGCTCGAAGCTCGAAGAAATAAATAACAATGTGAAATTGAACGTTAGCTTCAATTTCATGTACGAAAACAGATAGAATGGACGTTTCCGGTTTCCCCTTTATCAACAAAACAGGATGACTGAAACACTACAGACGAATGAGATAATGTGGTAGTGGCGTTGTTAAGATGAAGAATAAACAACGCCACTACCACATTATCTCATTCGTCTGTAGTCTTTCATTCTAAAGTCACAACAAGATATTGACAGCCTCAAAACTCTGGCCCAGCACCGTGACCAATGGAAACAATTAACAACATGGATGGAGAGAGCAGCTATACTTGTCGACCATGACTGAATCACACAATTCTCAGCAAGCGTCATTCGAACTGCGAAGCTTACAACTACTACTACTACTACTACTACTACTACTACTACTACTACTACTACTACTACTACTACTACTACTACTACTACGACTACTACGACTACTACTACTACTACTACTACTACTACTACTACTACTACTACTACTACTACTACTACTACGACTACTACTACTACTACTACGACTACTACTACTACTACTACTACTACTACTACTACTACTACTACTACTACTACTACTACTAATACTACTACTACTACTTTCATTCATCCTGTTTTGTTGATAAAGGGGAAACCCAAAAAACGTCTATTCTATCTGTTTTCGTACATTAAAGTGAAGCTTACATTCAATTTAACATTGCTATTCATCGCATTGAGTAAGACACTTCCCACATATTATATTACACTATCTATTCTTTCACTTGTTTCACGCATCATGATAGGAAAGTACAGAGAAGTGCTCGGAATATCATCGCACAAATTCGAACCCTCGTTGAATGAAACATTGACGTCAAAAAAAAAGCAAAATAAAAAGTCGTAAACAAATGAAAAAATTGAAATAACTCCAACAAAATAACCATAACAAATAATCAAACCTTGTAAACAAAAACATCTCATGGCATCTGCACCATAATACAAAACGGGTTACCGTTAGTATTTACCGTAACTATTTACCCTTTTTATTTTCATCTTCTAATGGCTTTATCCAATTTGAAAATCGCGAGAGATGAATGGATTTCCAATGAGGTGAAAACCGGTAACTGCATTGAAGGCAAGTAGATTGAAACTGGAGTTTAAAATATGGACAGAAGAAAGCCAAAATCATTAGGTTAATATAAGGGTATGAAACAAAAATAAACTGTTTTTGAACTGAAAGGGAGAATGTCTTTACCAACTGAAATACATCAACATCCATCTTGATTCGATGTAAATTTTCGTCAAAACATCAATGAAAATTATGGCTCATATTAATGTGGTACAGCTTAGCAACGAAGCATGCCTTACATCAGAATATTTCAATAGTAACCAACCATACGATGAAATCACACTAGAATATGTGTCTGGCGTATCTTGTAAATCCAAGAGTGCCATTGCTGCAAATCCGTGTAATGGAAATGTCGCATTTGTTGCTTCATCCGTCCTGGTGATATCTGACCCGCAGTACCCGAATCAAGCTTTTATCGAGAATCCGTCCGCTCGTGAAATTGGATGTGTGACATTCTCAGGCGATGGTCGTTTTTTCGCATACGGTGAGTTCGGCTTCAATCCATCTGTCGCTGTTTTCAATGCCAAAAATTTCACTCAAGTTAATACGTTTCCAGTGCATGAAGGAAAATCCTCGATCAAAGCGCTTCAGTTTCACCCGAGGTCAATCTATCTTGCAATTCTATTGGCGCATGACTATGGTATTCTAGTGTATGAATTTGTTCATGGTAGGAAATTGGCAGCAGCCAAATGGTGTATGGAGCCATTGGCCATGACGATGACCAGTATGGATTGTTTACTCGCAGTTTGCGGCCATCGCAAAATTAGCTGTTTTTCATTATCGAACGTTGAGTCGACCAGATATGAAACTAATGCCATGTTGGAAAAAAGAGCAGTTCTTTTGGGCAAGCACGGTAATTATACATTTATAGACATTGTTAGTGGCCAGAACAGATTCATAAAATGTATTTATACCGTCACTTCCTGTGGCTCTTTGTGCGAGATTAAATCATTCGTCATAAAAGACGTTTTAAAAGTGAGCACCAAATGTTTCTGTGTCAAATTCGCCCTAGGTTTGATATTTATGGGGTGTGAGAAGGGAATGGTAAATATCTGTAACCCTGGTAATCTTACGATGGTGGCCTGTATTGACGACAACGACTTATTCGGACGCGATCAAAGACATCCGATACATTGGGCCATCAAAAGTGACATCATCGCCTTAACCATCAACCAAAAAACCAAGATAGTCACGACACTCATGGCAAACCAACACTTGCATTCCTGGCGCATACAATTTGTTGAAGACGGTTTTGAATGTGCGCCGGTCATTGTGTCAGAAGCCGCTGCCATGGATACAGAGAAACGGTCACTAAAAATGATAACACCGCGCGATTTGAATTGTACCATAGCACAACTCTTGATTCAACTGGAAATCTCAAACCGTAGTAAGAAAAGTAGCAAAACAAATTTTCTACAAAGACAACCCTTTACACGGTTTAGGGAGTTGAACGCAATCAAGATAACACCAGACGGTGAAGATATAATTGTTGGCAACAGATCTGGTGAAATAAAAGTCTACGAAGCAACCACGGGCATCTTAAAAAAGGTAATCGAGGCCCACAACGCTGAGGTGACTTATGTAGAAGTAATGTACGATAATGATTTCAAACTGGTTGCCACTGGTGGTAGAGATCGGATCATTTTCATCCTCAACGCCCAAAGAGACTACAGGCTTGTCCAAGCCATTAACGATCATGCCTCAGCTATCGTCTCCATCAGCCTGGCTCATAACAATGGAATATTAACTCTTGTCTCGTCCTCCAAGGACGGAACCATTCTCATCAGAAGAGCTCCTAAAGAGGACACACCAAAATTTGTCACCATCGGCGAGTTGCCGGAAAACCTTGGCTCTAAGAAGAGGTCCTACAATTATTCAAAAGGTTACATCGTCACGGGTCAGGAGAAAGGCCGTATCAACGTTTTCCCCTTTGACCCGCACATTAACCTAAAACCGATAACTAAAATACAAATTGGAAACGCCTTCCTTAAATCTGTTGCAATAGACCCGACGAGCTCCTTCTTCGTTGCCTTCGGAACAGAAGGACAGTACGTCTTCCATCTTCAGACGGGCCACCAAATTGCCACGTTGTGCTATCTCCCCGGTTTCAATCACTTGAGTTTCAGCCAGGATTTGAATTATTTCATCAATTCGAACGACGCGGGCTGTAAGTTTATGTGGCGACTCCCTACCAAAATCATAGAGGTCATGCACGCAAATCTCAAGGACTCATCAAATAAGGTAGTCACTTCACGAGAGTTCATTTTCAACTCGTACATGTCATGTGTCCGTGTTTGCCAACACTTGGTCGGGGAGGACGAGGATGGTTCTAGTACAATTAAAGCAAACGAGGAGGTGGGAGACAGCAACATTCATGAATTAGATAACTCCGTGGAAGGGAACTTGATCAACGGGGAAGATAAAGCGGAAACATTCCCGAATGTCGAGAAAAAGCAGGGCCACATGACGATAACCGATAAAGGACATGAGATAATGAACTTTCTTTGCGAGGATAACCACGTGGGATTAGTTGAATCAACGAGCTGCGTGTCATGCTGTACGACCTACAGTCGATCTCTCACCGACATGGCTCCGATCATGGATACCAGCGCCCGTAATAGCAGCGGAGGTAATGCAAGGGGAGATAACCCGATAAAGCGAGAGAAGAGGAAAACTAGTTTGTCATCGATCAATTCCACGGGTGGAAATACAATCAACAAAAGGACAAAAATAAACAACACAGCTGCTGAAGCAGGAGATTCACCGACTCTCAGCCCAACCACGACTATCCTAAACAACGCGACATGTAAATCTGTCGATATGATTAAGGGGATGATCCCGAGTCATGCTTTAAATGGAAAAGATGGGAACGAGACGTCCAAAAATGTCAACGCCAAAGTTATGAAAAATTCCAGTAAAGATTGCTTAAAGAAATGCGATAGGTCAAATGGCCATTGTTCAAGTGGTAGCAGAAGGGAGACAAGAGCTGATTTTGCGACAGCATTGGTACAACCTGCAAAATCAGAGTCTCTGCGCTCGAATTGTGAAAAGACCGACAGTCTCTTCCAAGATTCGGTCACTGTCATCACAGCACTTGAAAAACTTACCACGCCTTGCGCTGACATCGGAACAGTGGACGTGTTCTCTTCTGTTGAAACTACATCTCAGATGCAAGGGAAATGCATTGAAAATACATCTCAAATGAAGGATAGCGGTGTGGTTGAGGATCTAAATACGGATTACACGATGGTGGACATTGATCTCGAAAATTCAACCGTGAAACGATTACCCACGTCCTCACCAACATTCACAGACCTGTTTGTCCCAACGCCAAGCATTGATGAAAATGCAGTGCCCCAAAGACAATGTTCCCAAGACGTACTATTTTCGAATGAATACACAGCACCTCCAACAGGATCCACGGCACCCGATGACAATTTAGAAACGTTACGGGATCTGGAAGACAACGGTCAGCTTCAAGAATACTACACGGAGTTCTGCAGAAATATACACTTGTCCAACTCTCAAGAGACATATGTCTTGAAAGAATCAGGGGATCTAGATCTTCTTAATATCGCATTATGCCTCGACGATCCGGGCCACCGAGACGGACTCGGTAAAGCATCTCTGAATAATACAAATGACATGAACAACACTTTAAGGCCGAGTTGTCGTTACGATATTTTGTCGTCCATCGAAGCGAAGGTTTTTGGCTCCAGTTTGCCATCCAATGATTCAGTGATGGGATTACGCGATTTCCAGATGTATCAGCACGACATGAATTTGAGGCAGGTGTTTCTCTCCTGGGTGAGGAGAAAATTG